>NW_027101272.1:0-2000 GCF_029633855.1 Hoplias malabaricus
TTCAGGGACACAGTGGGTCTGGAGCCTACACGGAATCATTGGGAATAAGGCAGGAATACACCTTGGAGGGGGTGTCAGTCCTTCACAGGGCAACACACACACACAAAATCACTCACACATTTTGAGTATCCAATCCACCTACCACTGTGTTTTTGGGCAGTGGGAGGAAACTGGAGCCCCCGGAGAAAACCCACACAGACACGGGGAGAACACAACAAACTCCATACAGATAGTGACCTGGAGCGGGACTTGAACCCACAACCTCCAGATCCCTGGAGCTGTGTGACTGCAACACTATCTGCTGCGCCACCATACCGCCCATTACTTAACATTGTAAAATAAAATAACATGATATAAGTCCTGGAAGAATAAAACAACAAAACTTCAAAATGTAGCATTAATATAGAATGTGGTACAATTATGTTCCCTATTTAGAGGTACACTTGAGGTTACCAACACAGTGACAGTTTAGTCTGTATGCAATAAATATCTCTACATTAAGCAAAGGGTTAGTATTTTTTATTTGTATATTTACATGTACTTTGGCCATTCAGTAAGTTCTCTGTATTGATAAAATCTACTAATCCTGCAGGTCATTATACGGGGGGGCCATTTATATGGATACACCTTAATAAAATGGGAATGGTTGGTGATAGTAACTTCCTGTTTGTGGCACATTAGTATATGGGAGGGGGGGAACTACGGATAGTGGAAGCCTGTGCTAGCATTTCTCCAGCAGTGTTGCTATTAGTGTGTGAAGAGTGGAAGAAGAGGGTTGCATTGACAATCCAACACAATGGGCAGCACTTTGAACACATTTTATAAGTGTTCAGAACCTTGTAAATAACTCATGAAAGAATAAAGTTATGTTAAATCCAAGCACACCATTGTTTTTCTTGTGAAATTCCCAATAGGTTTGATGTGTCACATGACCCTATTCCCACTGAAAAAACAAAAGTTGGATCCAAAATGGCTGACTTCAAAATGGCCACCATGGTCACCACCCATCTTGAAAAGTTTCCCCCCTCCCATATACTAATGTGCCACAAACAGGAAGTTAATATCACCAACCATTCCCATTTTATTAAGGTGTATCCATATTAATGGCCCACCCTGTATAATGACCTTATATATTTTATAATGACTTTATAAGTGAATTTTTCTGAGAGTATATAAAGAAAATATCAACTCATTTTGTTGCAGTCACTACAGAAACTAAACAATTCTCAGTAACACAAATATGTTGAGGATAAATGAGCATCACATGTAGTCTTCCAATCTATAGTCCTGACTTTACCTAGAATAATTTTTACTCTTGAAGAATGTTTTCAGTGGAAAGCAATTATCTCATGATAGTACGTAAAGAAGAAATGTCCTTTTTAGGGAACTGTAAAAAGGTGATTACATAGTACAATAAAAATAATACAGTTCATGTGTCATGTTTTACGTCATACCTATACTGAGAACATGTTGAATATTGGATGCAAATGGTTTGCTAAAGTCCTCTGGACATGTTGGGCAAGTTTACTTGAGGTTTTTTGAAGAATGATTATCCTTATTTTAAAAGTTGTGTTTATTCTGAAATTGGTGGGTGGCTCAAGCACTTCTTAATTAGAAAGGCATTTGTTTCCAAGTGCTCATTGGCAACCTGCTAAAGTGTGGCCTCACTCTTATTAGGGGCCTATAGCATGGCAACCTGGGGGATGTTAATTTGCTGCCATGTTATGAGCCAAGGCCAACTGCTGGGACTGTCACCTTGGAAGGACAAAAAGAGAGCCGATAAACAGTGTCAGGGTTTATTCAGACAGCCTTAGTCTTAACCTCTCAACTGTGAAACACACAAGATATTTATACTTGATCATTAGGAAGGCTTGCTGAATATTTTGTTCTTTATGCCATGCCTGAATCTGTTTTGTTTATGGTTTGACTCATTTCTATTGTTCTTATTAGTCAAAGCATTTCAGTTAAGACCAATGATTTAATGCTTAAAAAAGTAATGA
>NW_027101273.1:0-61390 GCF_029633855.1 Hoplias malabaricus
ATAACAATGTGTAAAAAAGCACAGAAAAAACTGGGCAGCTGGACCCATGAGGCTCAACAAGGCAAAGCTTTCAAGTACAAGGTCTAAAGGCCAAGCCCATGTGTGGATAGACATTACATCCCACACAGTCAAAGTACCAAGAGAGAAACGTACACATGTAACATTAGTTAATAGGGGGTGGGTGTAAGTACACACTGAGTCTGAGGGAGTTTGGGCCAGTGAGGCTTCACAAGGACTAACTGACTTTGTGTCTATTTACAGAGTAAGAAAAATGAGAGGAGGTTTATTTAAAAGACATTTTTGACCATAACTATTGAGAGCTGGTCTGAATCACGATAAATAACTGTGTTCATACGTTCTCATGTCTCGAGATGTGAAGACTATGATGAAGGTTTTGAACACGGTTTGTAAGACACTTCAAAAGTTGGTTCATAAAATTTAACCCTTTGATACTCGTGAGAGTTACGCCCAGTGATGATGTCATCGTCTGAGTGTTTGACACTGTTGGTCTCTGCTGTTTTAAACCTGTGTTGGTTCTGCTCATCTATCGTGATCTGTGTGTATCTGACCATAAAGCTGTGGTCTTTGATTTTCCGCTCTCATGTCAACAGCGAGGGCAGCGTCAATCAACGCCAGTTTACATTCCAGAGCCTTAAAAACATCAGTCCTCCTGCTGTTATGGAGATGCTCAGTCAGAGTCCGGTACCTGATTGTTCAGATCCTGATTTGCTAGTGACCCACGACGACGAGACACTGTCACATATTTTAAACCACTTGGCACCTCTAAGAACAAACACGCTTGGCTCCATTTCCTCAGCCTGCTCCTGTGGTGGAGAAAATAAACACAAGTGTTAAGAACTGAACTCTAACAGAGCATTTACAATCAGAGAGTAGTTTATTAACCTTAAGGTGGTCCACACACAGTAGCACAGAGCACTATGTGAATGAGGACAGAGAGGATGTTTTCACAGAGAGTTTATGAAGGTAGTTTATACGTCATAAGCATGAGATCATCACTCTAAGTTTCTGCAAGCTTCGTTTCCTTAGAGACGTCCCAGTTTGATAAACAAGATGGAGGACAGAATGTTTTGTTTCTGATAAAGCACTGACCTCGAGACTGACCCGACATTCACTTAGTTTCTGAGTTCTGTTGATGATTAGAAATGAATATAGAGACAAAACAAGCACAGGGTCTTTAACAGAGACATAAACACTTCCACTACAATCCTCCCCTTGTCTCTAAGGACACTGAGAACATACAGAAACTCTAGGATCTGCACAAGGAAACTCACATTACTGCACACAGAGGTTAAAAGAGGAGAAAATAATGTATAAACGTTTAATATAAGAACTGAACATCAGCTGTTACATGTTAGACTTTCTGCAACAGTTTCATAAATTCTCATTAAAAACAGCAGTAAAACATTGTAACAGTCATCACATTTAAACTGAGTTATTTTGTTTGTTCAGTTTCGATACAAGAGGTGGTTTTAAAGAGTTCTGTCTCATAGAGGAACCTCTTAGTGAAGTGAAGAAGATGGACTGAGAATGGAGAACGGGGATTAAAATGTTCCTGAATGAATTTGCTGGTGAGATTATAACTAATTTGTGTCTAAACCCATCCACGCTTTATTCACTTCATCAAATGTATTTTCAGAAACTGAAGATTCAAAAGGATCAGTGCTGGAATGTGGCGTTAGTGAACACACAGTGCATGTGTCATGGTCATTACCAGTTGTCTTCACTGTGAAGTTCACATATCGCCAGTAAACATTTTGACTGCAGTCTATGAACCTCTCTGTGGTCTCAGGTTTTTCTTCACTGCGTATTTTCACTGTCATCCAGATGGACGCTGTCAGGACGATGCAGATGAAGATGAGTGCTGTCACCTTGCAGAGGTTGAACAAGATGTGAAATTGTCCTGCCATGGTGAATCTGTGGTGTCTATTCTGGGGCTGGGGCTCTTTTGCAGTGTGAGATGTGGACCCACGTGTCCCTCTCAGCAATCTTCACTGCGGTGTGAGTAGTCAGGAGCCCCTGGAACGGTCCTTGACAGCGATCCACTTTCCAGTTCGCCCTCCTGTAGACTTTAGTCAGGATCCAATCCCCAGGCTTCACTGTGTGTCCTGTAACTGCTCGGTAGAGACTCTCTCACCCTCCTGTGCACATCAGACAAAACAGAACACAACGTTGCACAGTATTTTTGCATGTGATCGTCTTCCAAGGCCAGTGTTTGTCTTTTGGAGCACATCCTGTATTTGGCGGACGGTCAAACATTATCTGGAAAGGGGAGAGTTTGGTCCTGGACCACACTCTTTGTCTCAGACTCGTGCACACACCAGCGGCAGGGCTTCCACCCGATTTAGCCCTGTTTTTGATCAGGTTTTGTTTTATTGTGCCATGTGCTCTTTCTACCGCCCCTGCACTCATAGGGTGATAGGCACAGTGTTTGTGTAGTGGCGTGTCAGTTACTTCACTGATGTGTGTTAAAATGTTGCTAACAAACGATGGCCCATTGTCAGATGAGGTTTTCCTAGGAACGCCAAACCTAGGGGCAGTTTCCCTCAACAGTATTTTTGCTACCGTTAGTGCGTCTTGGTGAGAAGTGGGGAGAGCTTCTACCCGTTTTGAAAACATGTCAACGATCACAAGCACATACTTCTTTTTCAGACGTGGTGTTAATTCAATAAACTCCATTTGTAGGTGATCAAAAGGCCTGTCAGGTTCTGGATGTCCATGTGTGTGTTCATATGAAACGGCTCCTGTTGAGTTCACCTTCAGACGGTGAGACTTTTTTTTTGAAAAATGTTGTGAGTAATTTGAGAAGCCTTTTCCAAACCACTGTTGATTTACTGCGTCTACCGTTCCTCCCCTCGAACAGTGCTCCACTCCATGGGCCATTTTCACAAAGTAAGGAAAGCAGTAGGAGGGTAGACATGGTTTGTTGTTTGGTCTCAACCAGATTTTCCCATTAAACGTACGCCCTGAGTTTCCCCATGTTTTCACATCTTTAGCTGTTCTGGTTTTTTGAATTTCCTCAGGTGTAACATCCTGAGGTTCAACAATGGGGGCTTGTATTAAAAACACCCCAGGGTCAGACGCTGCCTTCTTAGCTGCAGCATCTGCTCTCGCGTTCCCCAATGCTCCTGGGGTTTTATCACTTGTGTGTGCGCGAACATGTGCTACTGCCACCTGTTTTGGTAAAAGAATGGCGTCCAGAAGTGCTGACACTAGTATGTGATGTGCAGGGGCTTTACCTGATGATGTTAGGAAATGTCTTTGTTTCCACAAGGTCCCAAAGCTGTGAACAGCCCCGTAACTGAACCTGGAGTCTGTGGAGATGGTGACTGCCTTTTCTTTGGCTAGTTTGCATGCCTCAGTCAGTGCAGCTAGTCCAGCAGCCTGTGCTGAAAAACTGGAAGGTAGGCTGCCTGTAAACACAGTGACTGTTAGTGTAACAACAGCAAACCCTGTTTTTGTCACGCCTTTAGAGTCTTTGTAGCTGGATCCATCTACATAGAGGATTAAATCAGGATTATCGAGTGGAACATCTTTCAGGTCGTGGAGAGCAGACGAGGTCCAGTGTGTGCAGACGGTCATGGGGCTCCCCGTCCTGTTCTGTGGGAAGGAGAGGAGCTGGGTTCAACACTGTACACCTTTTTACTGTAACATTTGTCATTTCTGTCAATAACGTGTGATATTTGAGGCACCTGGCTGCACTGAGATGTGATGTCTGTTTTTCCAGAAAGATCATGGACACTGCGTGTGGAAGGTGTAGGGTGATGTCTGCATACCCCACTATCTCTCTAGAAGCTATGATGGCCTTCTCTGCTGCTGCTACGACTCTTAAGCAGTAGGGATAGCCCTGAGCTACGGTGTCTAGCCGCCCACTGGTTGAAGTTTGTTACCGTGTTCTTGTAAGAGAACAGAAGTCATGGAGCCTTGTTGTTCATCTACAAATTGTTCAGAAGGTTTGTCTGGATCAGGCAGAGCTAACACTGGTGCGTTCTGAAGGGCTATTTTTAGATTTATAAACGCCTCCTCCCCTTCAGGGGTCCAGGTTTCTTTGGACGAGGCTGTTAGACTCTTTTTATGTGCCGTGTCGTGTAGTGGAGCAGAGGTTTGTGCATAATTTGGAATCCACATTCTGCAGTATCCAGTCAAACCTAGAAAAGAGAGGAGCTGCTTTTTTTGTAGTTGGTTGTGTGTGATTTCAGAGACTCTTTCTGCACACAGTGACTTTCCCTTTGCTGACAGATCATGTCCCAGATGTGTGACTGTTGGTTGCACAAGCTGCATCTTGTCCCTCTCCACTCTGTGGACATTCTGTGCTCGGAAATGAAGCAGAGAGACAGTGTCAGTTACACAGGTGTTCTGATCAGGAGAACATCTCAAAAGATCATCTACGTACTGTAGAAGTGCACTAGGACCTGGGAGAGAGAGCTTAGCTCAGTTACCCCTCAGGGCTGTACTGAAAAAAGGTGACTCAGCGTATCCTTGTGGGACACGTGTGAATGTGTGTGATTTCCCTTGAAAAGAGAAAGCAAACCAAACCTGAGAGTCTTTGTGCACTTTCAGACTGAAAAAAGCATTTTCCAAATCTATCACTGAGAGCCACTGTGAATTTTCTGGGTCCTGACTCAGAACAGTGTGTGGGTTTGGAACTTCTGGAGCTCGAGCACGAATAGCCTTGTTTACTGCGTGCGAGTCTTGAACAAAGCCCCACTGCTCTGGTTTTTCCTGGAGCCGTTGATTTTATTACAGGCCAAATTGGAGATCTACACGGTGAGTCCGGACATCCCATAATAATCCCTCTCTCCAACAGACTGTTCAAAACAGGGGTTATTCCATCGATGGCCTCCTTTTTCAGAGGATATTGAGCTGTGCACGGCCTGTAATCACTTTCTGGAGTGATTATTAATTCTGGAGCTCCTTTCATAAGACCATCATCATATTTGTCTTTGGACCACAGCCAAGGTTCAATGGCGTCTAGAAAATCTGCTTCGTTACTGACGCTGATTTGTTGAGACAAAAGTGACCCTTCAGCTCGGGCTGAGAATGACACATTTACTGTTGTTCTGTATGTTTTTGGACGTCTTTGAATATTCCCAATGTTCAGTTTCACTCGGCTGTCAATCAGTGATTGTTAAACAAGTTAAAATGAAATTTGACATGTCTTTCCTTTGTTTATTGTTTCCCTTTGCTGAGGAAATGTGAGGTACCTCCCCTCGAAACCACTGACTCTGATCTGAGGTTAAATTTACTGCGCAGTCCGTCCACTGCTCTCCAGTAAATAGAGTGGTTACAGAGACTAACACACTGTCTCTACCTTGGGACACACACATTTGTTCCACATCAACAGGCCAGGTCTCCACACTAGCAGTGCACTGCACATCCCCTGAGGTTGTGACGTTATCGTAATTAAATGTTGCCCGTAAATGATTTAAAAAGGGGAACCACAGGTTTGATTTTTCTAACTGCCGTCCCATCCACACGTGTGTAAGATCGGATGGAGTTTGTGGCAAATGTAACACGTTTATCTCAACACCCTCCTTCGTGCTTGACACTTTCGTTCCTAATTTACACATTAGGTCCCGAGCTAAAAGATCCACAGGGCAGTTTGGTGATAGAAGGAAAGCATGTTTCAGGGCTGTGTCACTTCCTGCACGGTGACACCAAAGCTCCTCAGTGTAAGAGTCCATTAAAGGAGCTCCACCTGCCCCCGATACAGATGTTTTCCTCCCTGATAAACGTGGGTCGGGTGTAAGGCCCCTGTTTTTATGATGTGTGTGTGGTGTGTGTTCTGATCCCTGTGTGATTCATGCCTCCTCTCCCTCAAGCTGTGTCTCTCTCGCTGCTGGTTCTCAGGACGATTAACAGCAGCGTGTCCCACTTCTTTACAGTTGTAACTCTTGTACTGAGAGAAGTCTCTGAAGCCAGTGCCACCTCTTCCACGTCCTCCACCTCTTCCTCTGTCTCCTCTGAAACCAGCTTTTGCCGCCTCCAGCGCCGCACACTGCAGTCGGTGCTGCTCCTTTTCTCTCTTCTGTTGTCCTTTCTTCACTTCCTCATTCAGTCTTTTTTCGACGTGTAAAGGCCAGGACGGTCTGTAGTCGCCCTGTGTCCACTTCCACACAGTCGCCTCTCACCTTCGTCTGAATGTCGGATTTCAAACCGCTCATGAAGCGTTCTTTTAAGTGTCTTTCCCACGGGCTCCTGTCGTTTCCGGGACAGTCGGCGGGTTTCTGAAGTCCGGAGCGAGCTTCGTGGAGTTGTTCCAGTTCATGTAGATAATCAGCGACAGTCTGTCCTTCTTTCTGCTCGCACTGAGACAGTTTGTCCAGATTCAGTCTGAACTGGAAACGCTGCTTCGATCCTTGTACAGAGGGCAGTCACTGAGACTCGAGAGGGTGATCCAGGGTGCCCCCCCTTTACTGTACGTCTTCGGGAAAAGGAAGATCCCCTTGTACTTTAGTCCATTCCAGTTTCATCTTGTGTCCACATACTTCTGTCAGTTCATTCACAGAAGGTCTCCACCCGGTCACAAACTCCGGTCCTCCCTCTGAAATCGAAGGGAGATCTTCACATACATCTTCACGTCTGAAAACATAGTCTGCCCCATTAGGCCCCATCACCTGGAAACTCTGCGTTTGAAGCGAGGTGCTCGGTCCCTCTGGGCTTTTCCTGAGGCGCTGCAGTGGGAGGAGGTCTTGCTGCTTTCTTTTTCCTGCTTCTTTCCTCCAGCTCTGATTTGCTCCTCCAGGACTTTAGCACGTTGCTGCAAACGTTCAAACTCTTCATCCTTCTGCTGATGGAGGAGGATTCCTCTCGTCTTCATCCCTTCTACCACTTTGGTGTTGGGTTGAGCTTGTGGTGTCTGGGGAGGAGCTGAGGTTAGAGGAGGGTTGATAACGGCTTCATTGCCAGCATTCTCTTCTCCCTCTTCTGCTGTTTCATCTGGAAGAGGAGGAGGAGGAAGAGGCCAATCATCCAGGGATTCTTTCTGCAAATTCAAAAACTGACCACAGATTACTGTTTCTTTTCTCTTTAATGTGAGGTGTCTGATGTGTGTTTACGCTCCTGGGCCTTTTCCTTATCTGCCTCTTTCTGCGCTGCCTTTCTCCACTCTCCATAAGCACATGACACTCTGGTTTCCATGGGAACTCCTCTGGTTTGTGTTTTACTTTGTTACTATTACAGTGCTCTTCAGCTTTATCAGACCTGTTGTGTTGAGCTTGTGATTGTTGTTTAAAGTCGACTAGTTCATTTCTATTTAATGTCCCCTTGGGGGGAAAGTGACAGTATTTTTCCACTCGTCTGATTGAACGCAGCTGTCTGGTTCCCTTTGTTTCATGCCTCTATTAATTCACCAAACGGAGGGTCATTGCAGTGCACTATTGGGGCTGGGGAAGGTTTCCCTTTCCCTCTCTTTGAATGACTTTGACCCATTTCTGAGATTCTTGGACCGACCAATAACTGAATCCCTTCACACAGACAGTGTTCTACAGACGTCACACGTATAAACTCCTTCTGAAATGAAAGATACTCACCAAGGAACTTTGAAAATAAATGTTCAACCACCAGGTTCTGTCCTGAGTTTCAGCACGTCAGGGGACGGGAGGTCGGTCCGTGTCCCGTTCCTCAAACAGGTGAGATGGGGTTCAAGTGGAGATCAGTCCCTTTCCACTGGAAACGATCCCCCCTCCGAGACAGTGTTCAATATCCTGCCGACAACGACACACTGTGGTGGAGAAAATAAACACAAGTGTTAAGAATGAAAAGTCCTGGAGTCTGATCTGCTCTAATCACAGTTACTCTGTCCTTCACAATAAGAACAGAACTGCTCTCCCTCCTCCTCCCTCCAGATCTAACAGAGTAGGAGTGTATGTGGACTGTCCGGCCGGTGTTATGCTGAATTCAGCACCCCCGCCGCGAGATGCATCCCCAGCATATTTAGTCCTAAGGGAGGTTAATCGGCGTTTTATGACAAAACAGGCAAAATATCATGTTCATTTCCGTCAAAAAAAAAAAATCGCCTTTTCCCCAGTAGAAACACTCTAGATGTTGAGATGTAGAAAAGAAAATGTCACTTGTAAATAATAAAATGATATAATCTACATGCATCACTGCTTTTTCTGAAGTCAGCTTCGACTTATTCTAAAACAAACGTGTACGTTCATTTTCTGACCACAATGAAACTCCTACATATCCTGTCGCAATGTTTATGGAATACTTAAACACTGGAAATAAATAGGAATATAGGACAAAAGCAGCGAATTGTAAATAAAATTACCACTTCATTACTGTACTTGCTAAAATGTTATATCCATGAAAATGTACACATGCTGCCACTGCCCAAACATAACTGCAATATTAATAGTTGAATTAGAAACAAATGTACCCTACTTTATTTCTGGCTACATTTCTGTTTTTGCCATGAAACTTATACAGGTATTTTATATTGATCCTATAGGTGTACTGACAAAAACAAACCATATTTGTGTGTACAGAAAGAGAGTTACAGGGGGATGCTTTTTAAGGCAGTCCATCTGCCTGAAAAGGCACCCCTGCTTAATTCTGGCTACACTGCATAGAGTCTACATGTGTCCAGCATTCAAATAGGGGTGCTCTTCTTTCTAACATTTGATGTTTTTTTGGTTAAATATACTTGAATCTTTTAAAGTTAGTTTATTTGCAAATGTAATGTATGTATATATGTATACAGTATTGTGTTCATTTTCAGATAAAAATACTTTAAGATAATTAAAAAATTGTTTAACTGTTGATTGTTATAATAGTTTTTAATAGTTTTAATATTTGTTTTTTATTTATTAACATGCTTTTATATATATTATCATTAAAATAATTGCCATAATAACATATTATTATGCTACAAGTTTGCTTGAACTTGTTTCTAGATTCTAATGTTTATTTACATGTGCAGTTTAAATAATATATTTTCTTTCATAATATATTGTTTTTATATTATAGAATAAATGTGTGGTTGTCACCGCGACCCTGAAATGGAGAAGCGGAGAAGAAAATGATGATGATGATGATGATGTGTGGTTGTATTTTTCAAAAAATATCTTATTTGAATCAAGTGTTTATTTCTTTCTACTTTAAAACACACAGCATTTTTAAGAGGGGGTGCCTATTCAGGCAGGTGGACTGCCTTAAAAAGCACCCCATCATAACTCTCTTTCTGTACACACAAATATGGTTTGTTTTTGTCAGTACACCTATAGGATCAATATAAAATACCTGTATAAGTTTCATGGTTATAACAGTAATGTAGCCAGAATAAAGAGGGGGTGCCTTTTCAGGCAGGTGGACTGCCTTAAAAAGCATCCCCCTGTAACTCTCTTTCTGTACACACAAATATGATTTGTTTTTGTCAGTACACCTATAGGATCAATATAAAATACCTGTATAAGTTTCATGGTTATAACAGTAATGTAGCCAGAATTAAGAGGGGTGCCTTTTCAGGCAGGTGGACTGCCTTAAAAAGCATCCCCCTGTAACTCTCTTTCTGTACACACAAATAAGGTTTGTTTTTGTCAGTACACCTATAGGATCAATATAAAATACCTTTCATGGCTAAACCAGAAATGTAGCCAGAATTAAAATTGGGTACATTTCTTTCTAATTCAACTATTAATATTGCAGTTATGTTTGGGCAGTGGCAGCATGTGTACATTTTCATGGATATAACATTTTAGCAAGTACAGTAATGAAGTGGTAATTTTATTTACAATTCGCTGCTTTTGTCCTATATTCCTATTTATTTCCAGTTTTTAAATATTCCATAAAAATTGCGACAGGATATGTAGGAGTTTCATTGTGGTCAGAAAATGAATAAGTTGAAGCTGACTTCAGAAAAAGCAGTGGTGCATGTAGATTATATCATTTTATTATTTACAAGCGACATTTTCTTTTTTACATCTCAACATCTAGAGTGTTTCTACTGGGGAAAAGGCAATTTTTTTTTTTTTTTGACGGAAATGAACATGATATTTTGCCCGTTTTGTCATAAAACGCTGATTAACCTCCCTTAGGACTAAATATGCTGGGGATGCATCTCGCGGCGGGGGTGCTGAATTCGGCACAACAACGGCTTTAAAAGGATGTCTTTAATGTGACTTTGTTTAGTCGTCTTTTCAACTTTCATTTTCAACCTTAGAAAAACGCTGATTGAACGACATTTAGGTACGTGATTTCAGCGTTGAAATAACGGCTTTAAAAGGACGTCTTTAATGTGACTTTTTTTAGTCGTCTTTTCAACGTCTGTGTTTGGACATCTTTTCAACTTTCATTTTCAACCTTAAAAAAACGTTGATTAGACGACAGTCAAGTACGTTATTTCAACGTTTAAATAACGGCTTTAAAAGGACGTCTTTAATGTGACTTTTTAGTCGTCTTTTCAACGTCTGTGTTTGGACCTCTTTTCAACTTTCATTTTCAACCTTAAGAAAACGTTAATTAGACGACAGTCAAGTACGTTATTTCAACGTTGAATCAACGGCTAAATGTTTACTGGGTTGTAACTGCGTTTGAGCAACTGCACACACGTAAAACTAAAATCCACAAATCATCAAATTTAAAACAACAATAATAATAATTTAAATTCACAAATATGAAAAAAAATTTGAATTTGTAAATCGAATGTCGTGAATTTGTGAATCAGTACCTTCTCAAACGTCTTAAAATGTGCAAGAGCAAACCTTTTTAAGGTTCCAAATGTGACAGTGGGAGTTTTTGAATGAGGTGGAAATAATCCACACATTCGCCTTCTCTGCTGCGTGCGAATCTCTTTTTGCAGTTGCGGGTTTAAGACCCTGTTTTGACGACCAATTGATGGACCAATAGGAAAGCTTTAGCTGGACCAATCAGATCGCGAGGTTTGTTTAACCAATAATTGAATCATTGATATGTTTCTGTCAACCATTGCGCTTATCCACCAAATGAACTCAGGTTCTTGAACCGGTTCCGTTGCTGATTCTTGGAACCATGGTTCTTTCCAGTGAACTGCCGCCTACGGACAGCGGAGAAATGTAACCAAGAGCAGCTGTTCTGACCAAAGCGCGTGGCATCGCGCCTAACTGCACCAGAATCTCACAAAAGCACATAAAACGGTGCGTGTTCCTGTTTTTGTCCTATTATTTATTCATATGAAACGTTGGAAATGACCCTGTCAAGCTCCACTGGGCGATAAGGGTGTATTTGAAGCTCTGAGCTCTTGGTTACGTTTCTCCGCTGTTCACAAGGTCAGCAGGACGCCTCTGAACTCGTCCACAGCGTCCCCCGCTCATGACGTATTCGTGATTCCCATCTAAACGGGTAGAAACGCCGCGGTTCACTGGAAAGAACCAATGTTCCAAGAATCAGGAACGGAACCGGTTCAAGGACCAGAGTTCTTTTGGTGGAAAAGCGCTATGGTTGACAGCAACAAATCAGTTTTCCGATTTGTTAAACAAACGTGTCTGCAGTTGCTCAAACGCAGTTACAAAGTCCGTTACATTTGTGAGTATTGTTTTACAAATTCAAGATCTTTTTGACCCTTTTTGACTCCATAGAGTTGTCCACACTGAGGCCACAGTGGAAGTGAAAGTTGCAGAAAGAGAAGAGGAAAGTGTCCGCACTTCACCGCTTCGACTTTAACGTAAGTTCGTTAATGATCTTTAATGCGTTTAAACAGTTGTGGAGTCACTTCGTTGAATCTGTTAAATTATTAAAACCACTCAATCCTGCGTGTGAACAGGGACAAAGCTCACAGTGACGGCGGTGTGAAAATGATGAGTATCTCTCTGAATTTAAACCGCTGTGGAATAAGCTGCTGTAGCTGTAAACAAACGCTTTAAACCGGAAATCACGGCAGATCTGCGGATACATGAATAAAATATTTAAAACAAACGGGACTTGACGTTCGCTCCGTGGTGTGGACATCAAACAGGGACTTCTTCCACCGAGAGCTGCGAGTGTCTTCAACTAAAGCTGTTTTTAAGCGGTGCTCCAGCTCTGGTCTGGTCCGAGGAGAAGCGCGTTCATGTGATTAATGTGAAAGATATTTGGACGGATAAGGACGTGAAAACATCTGCGGGTGTCTCTTCTGTTCTAGGGTTTCCACGTGACGTGAGACCGTTTCTTTAAAGTTTTTAATTATCATTTAGACGTTACAATTGAAGAAATATAAGCAAACCCAGTAAACAAGGAACGTCCCTGGACGTTCAAAATAGGCCTAAAAGTAGTCTGTCCGTCAAGGACATATTTTAAACGTCAATGGAAGTCCAAAATCCATCTTAATAAGTTAGTTAAGTGGTGACCAATCGATAACGTCAGTAGACGTCCAAAACGAGTTTTATACAAGTAATTTATTTCGGGAGCAATTAATAACGTCAATGGACGTCCAAAATACGTCTAATAGTCGTCTTTTCAATGTCTGTGTTTGGACGTCTTTTCAACTTTCATTTTCAACCTTAAGAGAACGTTTTTTTTACACGGCAGTCATTACGTTATTTCAACGTCGAATCACCGGCTAATTGTTTACTGGGAAGTAGTTTTGTATCTGCTTGATGTTTGTTAACAGGCCTTTTTCGACCAGTGGCTTCTACCCAAATGGCGTCCTACTCACGCCTATAGTTTCATGGGTCGTTGGTGTCACACACACACACACATAAATATAATATGTTTTATTATTATTTTATGACCACCTCCTTGTTCCTACACTGACTGCCCATTCTCTCAGCTCCATTAACAACACAGGAGCACTTTGTTTCACAACTTTTACGGGCTACAGTTTTTTCTAAGTCTAACAATTACAAACTGTAGTCCATTTGTTGCTCTGCATACTTTCTTTGCCCCATTTTTATCCCGTTATTCAGTGGTCAGGACCATTCTCAGTGCTGCAGTGAGACTGACGTTTTGGTGGTGTAGTGTGTGACACAACAGTGCTACTGGAGTTTCTAAACACTGTCCACTCTATAAGACACACCTACCTCACTGCACTTGCACCGGTGATGTAAAATCAGCTTATTTGTCACAACACAGTTAGTGTTGGTCATCTGCTAGTCCTCTAGAGTTTCTTTACCCAGTGAAAATTAGACCGTCTCTCTACTCACATTATTTTAGGTGTGTAAACTGAACCAAGCTACATTTATTTTCATCATCTTTCATGATTAAAATAAGCATAAATTCACAGATCGTGCACATTTCTGTAAACTCTGTGAATCCTGTCCCGTCAGATTTATTTTCCTTTTTTTGGAATGATTGGCTCTTTATGTGGTATTTTTATCTGGAGCCTTGTAGCCTCATTATCATTTTTCTCCATTGAGTTCTGTACACAGCAGTTATCTTCTTACACCATTTCCTTTTGTACATTTTATGTGATAAATTAATATTCAAACTTCAACAACACAATGATTACTCAAATGTTTTGTTTAGCTGAACGTCATGGGGTTTTAAAACTGTAAGTGTGTATTTATGGCTTTGTAATGCCCTGTTGGACAATTAGCCTCATGTGAACCTCTACTGAGAACATATTTAGGATTGATTTGATTGATTTAGGAGCGAAGACATAGAGAATGGGGACATAGTGTCTGTACTTGATTGTATTGTTTAATATACACCTATGGGTTTGTATTTATATCAGTATTATTTTGGTGTGAATCGTGATTGCTGATGAACAAAGGACACATTGGACAGTGATTTATTATTTAAGTAAAACAAGACCAGAGAGGCATTGTACTGTCTTCTGGTTGTAATCCTGTGTTTTACAGGAGCTGTGTCTGTTCCACACATCCCACACTGGGGACCTTTACCACATTTATTTATTTATCAGTTACTCACTGAGTGGCGCAGTCTGTTACTCACTCACACACTCTTTCACTCAGTTGTTGTGCTGTTCATTGCTTCATATCATATGACCCCGTGTGTTCTTATGTGTCCTCTGACCCTCATCGCTGTAAAATCTTGTGTGTGTTACTTCAGTTCTGTGCTGTTTTATTGTATTATTAAAATAATCACCTAATTCTGTTTTTTAACACAGAGACCATCTGCCCTACCCTCTGTTTGCTGTTTTTGACTTAGAACACTTTTGTTTTTGCCTCTGCCTCCAGTCCTCTCCCCTCTGACAGTGTCCTCATCATCCTTTAAATGTGAAAATCTCTTCACAGGAAACAGAAGCATGTCCTGTGTCTGTGAAGAATAAAAATGTCCTGATGGAGCCTCAGAACTTCAACAATGGAGAAGAAAGCTCAGATTTAACGTGAGCCTCTTCTATTGCTTGTTTTAGACGCACCATTCAGTTTTTCAGTTTTTCCTGCTAATGGCTCTTCAGATTTATTCATTCCCAGAAGTCACAGGTGTGTGATGCAGTTATTAATTTGGGCATATTTGGGAAATAAAATTTTCAGAGCACACTTCAAAATAAGCAGACAACAAAAATGTAAATGTGTATTAATCTGTCAGTTTATAGCAAACCACATAATGTATATTTGACATTTATCCCATCTGTGGCAGAGAACTCACACACACACACACACACACACACACACACACACACACACACACACACACTCTATGAGGCCATGGCTGGCCCTGTGTTATAACAGAATATGACACATATGAATGTTGTAATTGCGTGGCTAGATTTATTAACTCCAGACTGATATTTAAATATCTGAATTCTCCTTCCTTTTATATTATCAGCTGTGAGATCTGTTCATGTGTCTCTTCTTCATTTTTTCCAGATGGAAGGGATCCGAAGGCTGTTCTCCAGAGCCCAGATCTGTGTCTATGAGGAGCTACAACTCTATGATTGATTCTTCTTTTCACAGCAGTGAAATGGCTACTTCTGACCCGAGGTGAGACACTCGGGTGTATGCATCATCGCTGTAATATTACACATTACACTTTATAGATTCTGTAAGGGTTCAGTGTCATACATTTTACTGTATCCACCTTATTTTCACTGCTCTGAGGGACATGGTGCATTCAAAAGAATTTTGTGAAAGATTTTCTTTCCCATATTTCCACTTTTTTTTTTAAACTGGTTTTGTTTGTTACGTCCAGTAACTTTGTGTTCTCCTCCCTCTCGATGAAAAAGCTGAGGATGTGGTAAAGACTCAGTATTATGGTCTGTATGGTGTTTGGAGAACTATCCTACTGTTTTGTAACTCTGACCCAGAACTAATGCAGCGAAGAGGAAATCTCACATAGAAAAATAATGAAGAACCCTTTCTTACTTTCTTTGTTTCAAAATAAAGTGGATATTCCTACCTTATTCCTCCTAGTTCTGAAGGTATAGGTCATTATCTCACGGTTTACACTGTTCCATAACTTACAAATCCCCATTATCTGACAAGTCATGTGTTCAGTTATTGTTTGAGTTAATTATAACCTGTGATATTTACAGATTTAAAGATAATTTGGGGATGGTGCTTAATGACCATTTTGCCATTTTCAGATAAAAGTACTTTAACTTCATTGTTTTGTCTCTACTTCACATTTCAGAGAGCAGACATTCAGGGCAGAACCTCCAGAGCCCAGCTGTGTGTCTCTGAAGAGCAACAAGTCCATGCATCACGATGTTACTTTCAGTAACGGAAGAATCGGTACAGACCAGAGGTGAGACACTGACACAGCATCATGGAACATGGAGGTGATTTACAGCAGGAAGTTCCTCAGGAAGCGTCCTTTTGCTTTAACGTCTTTACAGCATTCCACATCAAACAGTGATCTAATATATGACCAGGAGGTTGTAGACTCCTTCCTCTGAAATAAATGGTATTAACAGGGAGTAGTTCCCACTTTGCTGCAGTATCTGCTTATATTCTTTTGAGGAAGACTTTGCTTTTGACTTTTGAACAACACTGCCATGTGACTTCGACTGCTGTCAAGAACAAATCCATTTTCAGTTTTCTTTTACCATTCAGACCTCATTTACTGCACATTGTTGAGAACTATTATATTAGCATTAGCTAACCTGCACCATTTGTTTTCAGTGATAAAAATGTACAAAAAGATCCAGGAAATATAGACCCTCATCAAAAACAGACCATAAACAATGAAATCAGTTAACTAATTAAATATCTTTATGAAATGAATTAGAATTATTCTTTTCTGAATTCTTTTTTAATCATCAGATTAAGTTCCTGTGTTAAGATTCTCATGAGAATTTTCATTTTTATGGAATAAACATGTTGCTGTTTTATTTATTTAGAAACTATAAATGTTTTTATTTTGTCAATGATCGTGATGTGGGTTCATTTAGTAAAAATATCCCTCTTAAGGGGAGCACAGTGGTGCAGCAGGTAGCTGTCGTAGTCGCACCGCTCCAGGGACCTGAAGGTTGTGGGTTCGAGTCCCGCCCCGGGTGACTGTCTGTGAGGAGTGTGGTGTGTTCTCCCTGTGTCTTCATGGGTTTCCTCTGGGTGCTCCGGTTTCCTCCCACGCTCCAAAAACATGTGTTCATAGGTGGATTGGTGACTCAAAAGTGTCCGTAGGTGTGACAGAATGTGTGAGTGTGTGTCGCCTTGTCTTGACCCATCACGACCCTGAGACGGATAAGTTCTTAGAGATAATTAATGAATGATATTCATCTTATATTCTAAAATGTGCATGAACTAATGCACTCATTTCCAAATGACAGGGTAATCCTGCATGTTCCCTACAGATATCCGTTATAAATCTGGGCACTATCTGTTAAATATTCCTGAAAAACCAAACTTGGCTCAGAGTTTTATGTGCAATTATGTGCTAAGACTTTTGTTTTATTCATAAAAAGACTGAAATTGTAGGTGGGTGCTTCTATTATACCTTTTTCTATTCACCTGCTTATAATGGAAAGATTCAAAGTGGCAAAATTTAAACAGTCTGTAAACTCTGGGCCCTCACATTCAGACTGTGAAACAGTTTCTTTCCCCAAGCTGTCAGACTCCTGAACAATCAGAGTGTGGTATGAAAAAATGCACTCATCAGGGACTGGACTGAACACACACACACACACACACACACACACACACAATCTCACCTTTTCAAACTGTCTACTTGCTTCTAAACGTAAGAGGACAGTGTTTATGTTTATGGACAAAAACTGCCGCTATATACAATGTTTACACAGAATGGACATAACTTCACCTTACTGCTCCCAGTACTTGGGCTTATTTCACTGTCCCCTGCCTTTATTTATTGTTTTTTTTTATTGTATCGTAAATTGTCTTGCGTATTTATTGTATTGTCAAGTATTTATTGTAAATCGTCTTGCTTTTTTTAAATTGTTGCAGACATCACATTTTACTTTTTTTTTATATTTGCAAAACACAGTCAAGTTGTTCAGTGAAAACATTTGAAAATTTTCTTTGTACCTTTTGTCAGTAAAGAAAGGGTTTATGAGAATTAACAAAAAAAAAAAGTAGAGAGAAAAGTCTGTTTTTTACTATATTTTAAAAATTGTCCCAAAAGTTTGGAAAATGGGGTAAAAATATAGAATATCATAAAACAACAGTGATATCATTAATCAGCCACATGGCCCAGCACTATCTCCAGTTATTAGCCTGAATAAATGGCAAGAAATATTGTTTAAAGTTATTCTTTTTCTTGATTTCACACTTCATATTTCAGATTGCAGACATTCAGGGCAGAACTTCCAGAGCCCAGCTGTGTGTCTCTGAAGAACAACATCTCCATGGATCTCCCTCATAATTTCAGTAATGAAAGAATTGGTACAGACCAGAGGTGAGACACTGACACAACATCATGCAACATGGAGGTGATTTACAGCAAGAAGTTCCTCAGGAAGCGTCCTTTTACTTTAACATCTTTACACAATTCCACATTATACAGTGATCTAATATATGACCAGGAGGTTGTAGACTCCTCCTTCAGAAATAAATGGTATTAACAGGGAGTAGTTGACTTTGCTTTTGACTTTGGAAGAACACTGCCATGTGACTTCGACTGCTCTCAAGAACAAATCCATTAGTAATGTGAGGTACTGATGATGAATGATCAGTTCTGGATCACAGACGCCACTCTGCCTCACTCCTGAGGTGTTAAATGGTGCTCCGTCAGTCCAGAAAATGCAGTTCAGTGCTTGGTATTGTGCATGATGACCTTCTGTTCATGTCTCACTGTGCGAACACATTCACTCTTATTGACTAATGCTTTTGGATTTTACACAAATTGTGTTCATTTTGAAGTATCTATCAGTAAAGTGTGCACCTTAAAGTATCTGAATTTGTTCATTAGCTGATGATGTTTCTGAGGCTTACATCCAATTCTTTTGTGTGTCTCCAGATCACATTTTACTATGTATTACACATGGTAGTGGAGTCTAGTAGAATTACTTTTTTTAAAATCTTTAAAGTTCACTATTTACGGGGTAGGTCATGTTTCGTGTTTCTTTACTTTTTCAGTTCAACATAAACAATATCTGTCCAGTTACTGAACAGTCACACTCATTGCGGTCTGCATCAATGTGACACATAGTTACATTTGTGGAGAGGTGCACATTATGCTATGGTATAGGTTCGAGCATATCATGCTACGGCATAAAATCAACTGATTGCTTCCAAGAATGTTCCTGAATAAATGTTTTAAATGTGACAGAGTAAATGCTAAATATTTTACAGTTTAGAGTCTACATCTTATATCTTGTTCTGAAAGGCACTTTCTTTCATTAATTTAGACATTTATTTAATTACAGACAGCATGATCCCAAGATAATTAGCTAAACCGATCTGAGTGGAGACATAACTAACATTGACAAGAAAATGAATGACTGCGTGTATTGAATAGAAATGAGATACTGTTTATGTCTGTGACACTGATGCATTACTGTGTTCTGTAGGAGGAATGTGCTACTCCAGGATGGTTCCAATTGTGGAGTGTGTGAGCAGATTCAGACAGATCCAGTCTCTATCACCTGTGGACACACTTTTTGTAGACAGTGCATCAGGAGCCTTTGGGACCAGTCTGTCCACTCAGGAGACTTGACCTGTCCCTGCTGCAGAAAGAGGTTTAAAACAGGCTCTGTTCAGTTTCCACACACGGAGGAGTCCATGGAGCTGGATGAATACAAACCAGTGGATGATGTCCTGCTCAGTGTCTCAGAGAGAAACAAAATCAGCCTGAAGAACAAGTACGAGAGCTTATTTGAGGGATTCAAAATACAAGAGAATAAAATCCTCCTGAACAGGGTTTACACTCAGCTCTACATCATCGAGGGAGAGAGGGAAGGAGTGAATGAAGAACATGAAGTTTTACAGATTGAGAACAAACCCTGGAAACAAAACCTGACAGATACACCAATAAACTGTTTAGACATATTTAATCCTGTACAGTGTACAATGGGAGAAATGAAAGAAGACGACAACAGAGCTGTGATGGATGAAGATTTGAGACGTGAAGAAGGAGAAGAAGATAAAGATCCACAAGTGGAAAAACTTAAAAGCGTTCTGACTAAAGGCATTGCTGGCATTGGAAAAACTCTCTCTGTGCAGAAGTTCATTCTGGACTGGGCTGAAGGAGAAGCCAATCAGGATATAGAGTTCATGTTTGTACTTCCATTCCGAGAGCTGAACCTGATTAAAGACAAACAGTACAGTTTTCATGGACTTCTGTGTGCCCTCCATCCTGAGCTCCAAGGTCTGGACACAAAGGAATATGACGTGTGTAAAACTGTGTTTATATTTGACGGCCTCGATGAAAGCAGAATTCCACTGAAGTTCTCAGAGTCTGAGAAAGTGTCAGACGTGACCAAGGTGTCTTCAGTGGACGTGTTGATGACAAACCTCATCAAAGGAGACCTGCTTCCCTCTGCTCACATCTGGATAACCTCCAGACCAGCAGCAGCCAATCAGATCCCCTCTCAGTACATCAGCCGTGTGACAGAAATTCAGGGATTCAATGATCCACAGAAGGAGGAGTACTTCAGGAAGAGGATTAGTGACCAACACCAAGCCGACGGTGTCATCTCCCACATTAAGACGACGAGGAGTCTCCACATCATGTGCCACATTCCAGTCTTCTGTTGGATCTCAGCGACTGTGCTTCAGCGAATCATGAAACAAGGGACCACAGAAATCCCTAAAACTCTGACTGCAATGTACTCACACTTCCTGTGCACTCAGACAATCATGAGGGAGGAGAAGTATGGGGAGGAAGATGAGAGAGGAACTCTACAGGAACTCCTGAGATCCAACAGGAACATGTTTCTGAAACTGTCTGAACTGGCTTTCAAACAGCTGATGAAGGGCAATGTGATGTTCTATGAAGACAACCTGAGAGAGTGTGGGATTGATGTCACTGAGGCCTCAGTGTACTCTGGGATTTGCACTGAGATCTTTAGGGAGGAGTCTGTGCTTTACCAGAGGAGGGTTTACTGCTTTGTGCATATGAGCTTTCAGGAGTTCCTGGCTGCTTTCTATGTGTTTCATTGCTATGTGAGCAACAACATGGAGGAACTGCAGCTTCTGAAGCTGAAAAACATGAAGTGGTCTGACAGTGTTTCACTGGACGAGCTGCTGAAAGCAGCTGTGCGTACAGCTTTAAAGAGTAAGACTGGACACCTGGATCTGTTTCTCCGTTTTCTGTTGGGCATCTCACTGGAGTCCAATCAACAACTCCTGCAGGACCTACTCTCACACACAGTGAGCAGCTCTGAGAGCATCAAGAAAACAGTTCAGTACATCAAATGTGTAATACAAAGAGAGGACCTTTCTTCTGACAGATCTATCAACCTGTTCCTCTGTCTCACTGAAATGAATCACTCCTCTTTATCCAGTAAAATCCAGGAGTATCTCAAATCAGAGAAACACTCAGAAAATAAACTGTCTACTGGAGAGTGTTTAGCGTTAGCCTACATGCTTGTGAACTCAGACGAGGTGCTGGATGAACTGGACTTGAGGAAATACAAAACCACTGAGAAGGGTTATTGGAGACTGATCCCAGCTGTGAGCAACTGCAGAAAGGCCGTGTGAGTGTTGTGTGACAGTGAATGTATTTTAATATTTCAGTGCTGATGCTGAATTAGACAAACTTCCAGACTGGTTTTGGGTGAGTATCTAAAAACTGTGTACTGTGTTTACTTCACCCTGCAGATTGTCTGGCTTTAATCTGTCCAAGAATACCTATGAGAGTCTCTGCTCTTTTCTGAAATCACCAAACTCACCCCTGAAAGAGCTGGACCTCAGTCACACTGACCTGCAGGATTCAGGAGTGAAGCTGATCTCCGAGGCACTAAGGAGTTCACACTGTAAACTGGAGACACTCAGGTCAGTTCTGTCGGTTTCAGACTTGATTTTTATGCTTCACCAACATTAAATTTGTCATTTAACATTTTATTTAGAGGATACAATGTTGTGCCCCACACTATTTTGTAAGATGTATCTAGAGGTATGAAGGGATGAGTGTAACGTGGAATGTGTGGTGTAACGTGGAAGTGAGGGAACAACAGAATGCTCTTTTCAGCTTTTATCTAAAGCGAAGTACAAGGTACAATAAAGCAGCAGTAGTGGAATGTTTAAGAATACAACAATGCAAATGTAGTTGTAGCAGTGATATGAGAAGTAGAAGACAATGAAAAATCTCAAATGCTAAAACCTACCAACTACTACTGGGTGTACTGTGGATGGTGCCAAAGAAAAGATTTAAACAAAAGTTTCCTAACAAATAAAATTAACCTGCCCCAAAAATACAAATGTGGCACTCACCCCTTACCTAGTGTGTGTATATACAGGGTTTGTCCTACCATGGAATGTATATGTGCCCACACCAGTGGTGGTGGTAGAGAGATTTAACAAGGGAAGAGCAATCCACAGATTTAAAATGGCTGAAGTAAAGCTAGGCTAAAGTAAAGTTAGCAGCACCACAACTAAACCTCGAGCTAGCAGCAAAGATCATCAAACAAAATAGCAGCAACATCTGTAAACATAAGCTAGCAGCAACAAGCCTCAAACCATAAGTTAGCGGCATTCAAGTATCACACAGGTAAAAACTGCTGGAGTAACAGTCAACAGCAGACTATCCCCATGGTGATATTATCAGTCATACAGGCTATGAACCAGAGCAGAGGTTTATTATTATAGTGATATACAGACACTGACTCTTTGGTTTTTATCTTTTAATGTTCTACACAGAGTCTGATCAGTGTAATGTAAAAGATCAGACTGAACTTTGTTATTCCTAAAGTTATCTTGTTATTTGAGGCATTTCTCTTCAGCTGCTCTAAGAGGTTTCTGTGAAGCTTCAGTTCTGTTCTGTTAAACTGTGTGTTTTAATGTTTAAATGAAGCATTTTCTCCCCCTACTGGAGGAAAGATGAGTTGCAGTGGGATTTTTTAGTTTGTTTTTGTTGTTGTTTGTTTGTTTCTCCTCTAAATGAAATCAACATGTCTTTCTTAATTCTTTCAGAAATGTTCCTGTAACTATTCAGTGAGTAATGTCCTCTCTCTTTACAGACTAACTGGGTGTAAACTTGGGGGAAAGTCTTGTGAAGATCTGGGCTCAGTTTTACTGGTGAACTCCTCCCTGAAAGAACTGGACCTCAGTAACAATGACCTGCAGGATTCAGGAGTGGAGAAGCTCTCTGCTGCACTGAAGAGTTCACTCTGTAAACTGGAAACTGTAGTGTATTGGGCAATGTTTTGAACTTTGTGGCTATCCGTAGTGCCGTTCAGAGAGAGTAAAAGATGATGGGTAATGTAGTCTGGCGCGCTGGTCGGAACGGGTTGAAGGAGAGCTGGTGTACGTTTTGTTTCCTACTGCAGTAAAAAGATTATTCGTTCTTCCGTCTCTGTGTGGGTTCATTTTTGTTGTGGATATAACATAAAACTGGCGACGAGGATCGACGAACTTGTGCTGCACTCTGCTGCTATCGTCACTGAGTGAAACTTGTCGACTGGAGCTGTGAGTGGCTGCCGCTAGCTGCATAGGTACGAGACAGAGACTCGCCTGTGTTTTGCGGGTGAGAAAGAAAGTAACAAAAACGGAACAGAAAGAAAATGGCTGTGTTAACTGGAGCTTTTGGACCATTTGAGGAGTCAGTGGAGACTTGGGGAGCTTACACTGAGAGATTTGAATTCTTTGTAGCAGCAAACAGCATCAAAGATGAAGTGAAGGTTGCAACTTTCCTCACAGTGATGGGAGCAAAGGTATTTAGCCTGCTGAGGAGTTTAGTCCAGCCACAGAAACCAGGTACTCTTTCATACACCAACATTGTTAAAGTTCTAGACGCACACTTCTCACCCAAGCCACTGCAAATTGCAGAGAGGTTTAGGTTTCACAAGCGGAACCAAGAAGATGGGGAAACCATTGCACAGTATGTTGCAGTACTGAAGAGGCTTAGTGAACACTGTGATTTTAAAGATAATCTGGATGATGCTCTACGTGACCGGTTAGTGTGTGGGTTGAGAAGTGAGGCAATACAGAAGCGGTTGCTCACAGAAGCTGGCCTAACTCTAAAGACAGCTATTGAAATAGCATTGTCAATGGAATTGGTGGCAAAAGAGGCACAAGAGCTAGGTGCTTCAGCCAGAGTGCATAATGTGACAGCTGGACATGATAGGCCGACGACAAAGCAGTGTTATCGGTGTGGTAAAACAGGCCATTTACCTACTGGGTGCTGGGCAAAAGAGCTCATTTGCCATAAATGTGACAAAAAGGGCCATGTTGAACGAGCCTGCATGAGTTCTAAGCACAAGAGTGGAACTCGTCAGAATAAAACTGAGAGTGGGAAACAAGCAAATTTCCATTACAAAAAGAAAAATGTGCACTGTGTAAGAGAGACACCAGTAAATAGCAGTGAAAGCGACACGGAGAATGCGCTGCCCATAAAAATACTGACAGTAAAGGGGGGCTCTGCAGCCTATGGCACCACAGTTCTAATAGAAGGGCATCCCATAAGGATGGAAATTGATACAGGAGCTGCTGTCTCACTAATATCAGAGACACTTTATACAGAGAAGCTACACCATGTAAAACTGAAACATTCCAATATCCAGTTAAAGACCTACACGGGTGAGACAGTACCACTGCTTGGCAAAGCTCAAGTTAAAGTAGAGCTAAATGGACAGGAAGCAATTCTGTTGCTCTATGTGGTCAAGGGGGACAATCCAGCACTTTTAGGAAGGCCTTGGCTAGAGAAATTGCGGTTGGACTGGTTAAAAGTACAATCAATATCAACTGAAAAATCTAGCTTGACAACAGTGCTAAAGCGACACAGCTCGGTGTTCAAAGATGAACTGGGGTGCATGAAAGACATGAAGGTGAGACTCCAAGTAAATCCAAATCATCAGCCAAGGTTTCTTAAAGCAAGAAGTGTTCCATATGCTCTCAAGCCAAAGGTTGATGCTGATATTAACCGTCTGTTGGAACAAGGTGTGATTGTACCTGTTTCCCACAGCGACTGGGCCACCCCTGTGGTTCCAGTCCTAAAACGAGATGGTTCAGTTCGTTTGTGTGGAGATTTTAAGGTTACTGTTAATCCAGCGCTAGTAACTGAACAGTACCCCCTGCCTGTAATTGAAGATCTCTTTGCGGGGCTGACTGGTGGCAAGAAATTTAGCAAAATTGATCTCTGTCAAGCATACCTACAAATGCATGTGGACGAAAGCTCTCAGAAGTATCTCACAATTTCAACCCATAGAGGATTGTTTAGATACCTCAGATTACCATTTGGTATTACTTCAGCACCAGCACTATTCCAACGGGCCATGGACCAGATTCTAAGTGGTCTTCCAGGGGTACAGTGTTACCTTGATGACATTTTAGTTACTGGACGTAATGACACAGAGCACATAAACAACCTGGACAGAGTACTGGGGCGACTTGAAGAGTATGGTCTACGTGTACGGGAAGACAAGTGCGACTTTTTCAAGTCTTCAGTGGAATATTTAGGCCATGTCATTGATGCTGATGGCCTACATACTGCCCCATCAAAGCTGAAAGCAATTTTGGATGCTCCTGTCCCAGAGAACGTCAGCCAACTTAGGTCGTTCCTGGGTCTTCTGAACTATTATGGGCGATTCATACCCCAGTTGGCTACCTTATTGAAACCAATGTATGAATTGTTGTGTGATGGCAAAACATGGAAATGGTCCAAAGAGTGTGATAGGGCTTTCAACAAAGCAAAAGCCGCACTCACAAATGAGACAGTACTGACACACTTTGATCCCTCTTTGCCCCTTCAGCTGGCGTGTGATGCATCTCCATATGGGATTGGGGCTGTAGTGTCTCATATCTTACCAACTGGAGAAGAGAGACCAATTGCCTTTGCATCAAGAACTCTGAGTAAGGCAGAGACAAAATACCCTCAGATCGAAAAAGAGGCACTTGGAATAATTTTTGGTGTGAAGAAATTTCACACTTACATCTTTGGACGCAAATTCACTCTGTTAACAGACCATCGTCCACTTACATCCATTTTTGGTTCACACAAGGGTTTGCCAACACTCGCTGCAAGCAGACTTCAACGCTGGGCACTTATCCTTAGCGCTCATGACTATGAGATTAAATACCGGAAATCATCAGCTCATGGAAATGCAGATGGTTTGTCGAGACTTCCATTGCCTGATTGTCCGCAGCACATGGACCAGAACATCTTTTACTTTCAAATGGTGGACAACACACCTGTCACTGCTCACCAGGTCAAACAAGCGACCAGAACAGACCCTGTACTGTCAAAAGTACTTGACTGTCTAATGCGAGGGCAGTCACTGCAAACTCTGGCAGCTGTACCTGAGTTCCAACCTTACTTTTCACGGGGGAAGGAGTTAACAGTCACCTCTGGATGTTTGCTGTGGGGCATGCGTGTGATAATTCCACACAAACTGAGAAGACCAGTGTTAAAAGAGCTGCATTCTGGACACTGTGGCATTGTCCGTATGAAGGAGCTGGCACGTAGCTATTTTTGGTGGCCTGGACTGGATAGGGAAATTGAGGAAACTGCCAAATCATGTCCATCATGTCAGTCAGTTCGAAATATGCCAAGCCCTTCTCCACTACATCCATGGGAGTGGCCAGCAAATCCATGGCAACGTGTGCATCTTGATTTTGCAGGGCCAGTAGAGGGTGCTATGTTGTTAGTAGCTGTAGATGCCCATTCTAAATGGCCTGAAGTCTCAGTCATGCCTACAATCACTTCTGAGGCCACAATTCAAGTTCTGAGGGAAATGTTTGGACGGTTTGGGCTACCAGAACAAGTGGTTACTGATAATGGCCCATCATTCGTGTCTAGAGAAATGGAGGAGTTTCTACAGAATAATGGCATCAACCACATCCTCTCAAGTCCTTATCATCCATCCACGAATGGGCTAGCTGAGAGAATGATCCAGACCATAAAACATGCGCTGAAATCATCAAAACATGAAGCTCCTCTCAAGCAGCGTCTAAATACTTTCCTGCTAAAATATCGCAACACCCCTCACGCATCCACTGGAGCATCTCCTGCAGGTCTACTCATGAAACGACAGCTTCGCACACGACTTGATTTGCTGAGGCCCACACCTACCAAAACACATGTCCACAACAAACAACAAAGCCAGGTCATCCAACGCAGCAAGTGTTCTAAAGACCGACACTTCTCTGAGGGAGATCATGTCCTTGCTCGCAATTACTGCACAAAAGAGAAGTGGGTTCCTGCAGTTGTTCTTCAAAGGTCTGGACCTGTTTCATACAAGGTTGGCACTCAGGACAACCAAGTTTGGCGGAGACATGTTGAGCAGTTGCTTCCAAGTCAATCTGCTGGAACTTCAGTGGCAGAGGACTTGGATCTAGTTTTAGCTAGTGAACTGTCAAACCCGAATATGTCAAAGACATCTTCTGTTCCCTCTCCACAAGCTTCCGCTGTCTCTGTTGCTCCATGTGAAACTCCTGCTCTAAGAAGAAATCCACAGAGGACCAGAAATCCACCTGATCGTCTTGATTTGTAAAAAAAAAAAAAAAAAAAAAAAAAAAAAGAGCAACCCACAAGGATAGGGGCAGAATAATCCCCTGGGTTTAGTAGGGAGTAGAGGCAGTCTACCCTCTCTCCCACATAAGAGACTTTGTTCTGCTGTTCTGTTGTTAATGTGTATACAAGTGCATAACTAATGTTTGTACCTTTATCATTTAAGGGGGAAGGAGATATGTAGTGTATTGGGCAATGTTTTGAACTTTGTGGCTATCCGTAGTGCCGTTCAGAGAGAGTAAAAGATGATGGGTAATGTAGTCTGGCGCGCTGGTCGGAACGGGTTGAAGGAGAGCTGGTGTACGTTTTGTTTCCTACTGCAGTAAACAGATTATTCGTTCTTCCGTCTCTGTGTGGGTTCATTTTTGTTGTGGATATAACAGAAACACTCAGGTCAGAGTTCTGGGGTTTTATTCTTCATTTTCTATTCTTCACAAACATGACTTTAAACATTAAAAAATGTAAGCTCTAGTATAAAATATTAAGGAAAAGACTGGATTACTAGAATATAATTTACATAATGCAATATTTAATGTATGATGTGCAATTAATTGTCATTGTATAACATACAGTGAAATGTGTCCTCTGCATTTAACCCATCTGTGGTACACACACACACACACACACACTAGTGCACTAGGGGCTGTGTACACACAACCAAAGCGTTTGGGGTTTAGTGCCTTGCTCAAGGACACTTCAGCCATGGATGTTCCTGCTGGACCTGGGGATTGAACCAGCAACCTTCCGGTACCAAGCCCGGTCTGTAACCATTAGCCAAGGCTACACTCCATTGGGATTAAAACACAACACAAGTACTTTTTAATGTGTATCTGTGTCTGTAAAAGGAAACATATGGCGTCACATCAATGTCAAAAATAGAGGACGCAGTAACACCAGGTTAAATCTGTACCTTTTTTATATTGTGTTAGTTAATCGCAAATGTGAAACCAATGAGCACAGAGAGAGAGAGAGAGTGGGGAGAGAGAAATTGCGCTCACACACATCATAATCTGACTCTCAAACTGTCTGTTTTTTAAATATCAAATGATTTTTACCCTCAACATAACCACAACAGGCAGGTCATGGTATAGACACCTTTACTGGATAAATGTCTGTATATTTACTTCTAGTAATAACCCCTCTGTGGGACAGTGTTGTGATAATGTTGTGTTGTGATTTGATTTCGTTTCTATTGAGTGAGGTTTTGAACAGACTCTAAAATGTTTTTGATTCATGAAAACAAACATCCAGGTCTTTTTATTAATTATGGTAAGGTTTTTAAACTTTTTTTAAATAAGTTTTACCTTTAGATTTTAACCTGTTTTATACTGAAGTGTTTTTGTAAATTAAACTGAATTTGATGTTTGATTCTAAACAGCAGCTTGCTTTGCTCTGAGTAAATACCACATCTCTCACTTTACCTCTCTCTCTCTCTCTCTCTCTCTCTTTAGATTGTCTGGTTGTTTAGTTAAAATGGAAGGCTGTGCTTTTCTGGCTTCAGCTCTGAGCTCAAACCCCTCACACCTGAAAGAACTGGATCTGAGCTACAATCACCCAGGAGACACAGGAGTGAAGCTGCTCTCTGTTAAACTGCAGGATCCACACTGCAGACTGGACACACTCAGGTACAAACAGCTTTCTGTATTTGTGTATGTTCAGTTACTGATGTCTTCTGCTGTTACTGTATTTCTATATCAATCAATCAATCAAATTTTATTTATATAGCGCTTTTCACAACAGAAAGTTGTCACAAAGCAGCTTTACAGAGATCCGGGTCCAAGACTCCTATGAGCGAGCCAGGGGCAACAGTGGCAAGGAAAAACTCCCTCAGTACACAAGGAAGAAACCTTGGAAAGAACCAAGACTCATACTCATGGTGGTTACTAGAAAGCTAACTAAAAAAGCTGTAGCTATGGTCGTATGACAGGGTTAATACAGACCAGTGATAATATGAAAACTAGCTCGAACACTAATAGAGAAGGAGTATTAGTCACTATTCCAGAGTGATGGGGGTGTCAGGGTCAGACGGGAAGTGGATGAAGTTTATGGCCTCGTCAAGCACCGTGCCCCCGTACAAGCCTCTGGAGGATGTGTTATGATCTGGGGCTCTTCAGTGGCTCAGGTCTAGACTCAGCAGTGTTATGATCTGGGGGTCTTCAGTGGGTCAGGTCTAGACTCAGCAGTGTTATGATCTGGGGGTCTTCAGTGGGTCAGGTCTAGACTCAGCAGTGTTATGATCTGGGGGTCTTCAGTGGGTCAGGTCTAGACTCAGCAGTGTTATGATCTGGGGGTCTTCAGTGGGTCAGGTGTAGACTCAGCAGTGCTGTGTGGCAGTAAAATGAAGTCCACTGAGGACCTGAATGGACTGAATGACCAGGTCGTCCCAGCAGGGGATTGTTCCAAGACGACACCAAGATTCATCAGGCTCAGATTGTGAAAGAGTGAGGAATCATTTTCACACATGAACTGACCACCTCAGAGTCCTGACCTGAACCCACTGAGAGTCTTTGGGACGTGCTGGAGAAGACTTTATGGAGTGGTCCGACTCTCCCGTCGTCAATACAAGATCTCCACCAAAATTGAAGGCAGCTCTGGAGGAAATAAATGTTGTGGTGTTGTAGAAGGTTGTAGAAACAGAGCCATGGTGAATGTGGAGCATAATCAATGCTAAAGGTGGTCCAGTGAAATATTAGAGTGTGAGAGTTGTGTTGGTCGGGCAGTGTAGGGGTCTGTGATGAAATGGTCAGTGAGAGCAGGTACAAAGCAGAAGAACCTAATAAATGAGCAGCTGAGTGTAGCTCTAGAAAGGGTTTAATGGAGCAGTTGTAGAAGAGCGACTCTGCTGCATTATTCTGTGTTGAAGGTTGAGAGGAACAGAGGGAAATGGAGGAAATGAACTGTGTGTGTGTGTGTGTGTGTGTTGTAAATTGGAGCATGGAGGAGAGATCAGGATGAAACCAGGACCAAGAAAATGTAGGTTTTCTCTCTCTCTCTCTCTCTCTCTCTCGCTCCCTCTTCCTACTTCATGCTCTTTTGCTTTTCTGTTTCACTTTCACTTTTCTCTCCTGCTCTTTCTCTTTACATTCGTTGTGTATCATTTTGTGTTGTTTGTGTATTGTGTAGGTACCACTTTATAAATGTTTTAAATTCTGTTTATTAATAGTTATGTTGTTAACACATTAATAATCAGTTATAACACAGATATAAAGGGCAACAGTGACCTGTTGTTTGCCAAAAAGTGAACCCACATCCATCTACAGTTAAACCTCAGATCTTGCCGAATACTGACCTCACTGTGTCTCCTCCATCAGTCAACATTAACCCCGTCAGCTCCAGCACATATTTGTTAATGAGTTTAACTCTTTAATGAATTACCCACCACCAGAGTGTCTTTTTCTACTTTAATGATAATGTGGTGAACCTTAACATGTGAAATGACTAAACTCACATTCTCAGGTCTGAGCTTATTCTTTACCTCCACATTTTCACTAAATTCTCTCACACTTTCAGTATTAGACACAAAAGAGTTCACTGTCACACTTCCTTTCTCTGTGTTACAAAGGATTATTAATCACTTTTAAAGTGTTCAGTGTAATTAATAATCATGTAATAACAGGCTTTTAAGCCATTTAGAAACCTTTTAGTTTATTTTTATTTTAAAGTGGCAATGTGTGCGTCGTGCTTGTGCTTGTCTGTGTATCGTGCTTGTGAGTGTGTGTGCGTCGCGCTTGTGAGTGTGTCGCTTTTGTGTGTGCGTCGCGCTTGTGAGTGTGTGTGTCATGCTTGTGTATGCGTCTTGCTTGTGATTGTGTGTGTGTGTGTGTCGTGCTTGTGAGTGTGTGTGTGTTGTGTGTCTGATTGTGTGGTGTGTATCTTGTGTGCAGATGCCTGTGAGCTCACACTGGACCCAAACACAGTGAACACACGCCTCTCTCTCTCTGAGGGGAACAGGAAGGTGAAGTGTGTGTGGGAGAAAGAGTCGTACCCTGATCATCCAGAGAGATTCAGTGACTGGGAGCAGGTTCTGTGCAGAGAGAGTCTGACTGGACGCTGTTACTGGGAAACTGAGTGGAGTGGGGAAGGGGTTAATATTTCAGTGGCATATAAATCAATCAGGAGAAAAGGAGTCAGTGCTGACTGTGGGTTTGGAGCAAATGAAAAGTCCTGGAGTCTGTTCTGCTCTAATAACAGTTACTCTGTCCGTCACAATAAGAACAGAACTGATCTCCCTCCTCCTCCCTCCAGCTCTAACAGAGTAGGAGTGTATGTGGACTGTCCGACCGGCACTCTGTCCTTCTACAGCGTCTCCACTGACACACACACACTCACACACTTACACACACTCACCACCACATTCACTGAACCCCTCTGTGCTGGGTTTTATCTTTTTTCACACTCCTCAGTGAGTTTGTGTCAGATAAAATAGTGCTGTGTGTGATCTATTGTTTTGATTGGTCTTTTCTGTCAAACGAGCTGCTGCTTTAAAATGTGAGGAGAATCACAAAAGACGATGAAACAGAAATGAAGCTCAGTTTGTAAAAGAAAGCGAGCAGAGAGACTCTTCAGGGACAAAACAGTGATAAAACCTGGATCTGAGTGAACACTACACCCCTGCACTTCTCTCTCTTTTATATCCCTGATGTAAACATAAATATTTAGTTTTCAAACGACGCCAAACACAATGTAAGTGTGGGCTAACACTGAACTGTCTTTGTTCTTGTTAATCTGGTTAATGGTGTAAACTGAGCACAGACAGTGTGTTGATGCTGAGTGGACGGGGGTTAAGAGCTGTGTCTTAAAGCTGAAAGGAAACACAAACATAGGAAAAGATGGGCCTTCTCTAAGAAACTCTTCTCCTTTCTGTGAGATTGGATTCTGGGGGTTTGTTGTGGGGGGAAATGAAAGAGTGATGTTTGTTGGTGGAAAAGAAGAATTCTGAAATATACTTTTATTAAAGTTTAATATTATGAACATTTAATAAATCTCTTAAAAAACAGAAGTCTGTCTTTCTACTGCATCTCCACACACACACACACACTCTGAAGCCCTCTATTCAGGGTGTAGTCTGTGTGATGGTGTCTCCTCAGGGGGTTGGGATGGTTGTGAATATTCAGTGGGGTTGTGTCAGATGGAGCTTCAGTAAATCTTCAACTATCTTCAGGAATCTGTGTAAAATCTGTTTCAAGGTGGTTCCAGTAATGAACTTTATCGTGGAGCTTGTTGAGAACGTGCCAAAGATCTCTGAACTCCTTCAGATGTTAAAAAGCTCCAGAGCTGGGATTTTCAGGGCTGTGAGTTCTGTTCTGAAGCTGAAGACCAGGGCTTCACTTCACTGCTCCTGTAAAGGCACTCTTTAGAGATACGAGGTTCTGACACAACAGCCGTGACACGCCTCCTTTCTATCAGCAGCTTCAGTGCAGTTCATCACAAGTTTGGGTACACCTGAGTACATGGTTGAGTTTCTGAGGTGAAGGAGATGAACACAAAATAAATAAATGAAGAGAAACAATAAACTTGTAGGTGACTGGGGGGCGTCCAAACTTTTCCACTGAACTGAATCTGTGACGTCATCCTTTAATTCTGGCTCTTCTTCCAGACCATGGTCATTTAAGGAGTGTGTGTGTGTGTGTGTGTGTTGGGGGAGGGGAGGGGTGTGTGTCACTGAATGGAGGATGGACGGTGCTCGGAGGGTTACTTTTAAAATGGATTCCGTTAAAAGGCCCCCGTCAAAGTCTGGTTCCTTCCAAGGCTTCTTCCAGACAGGTAGTGTCGCAGTCACACAGCTCCAGGGGCCTGGAGGTTGTGGGTTCAATTCCAGCTCCGGGTGACTGTCTGTGAGGAGTTGGTCTGTTCTCCCCGTGTCCGCGTGGGTTTCCTCCGGGTGCTCCGGTTTCCTCCCACAGTCCAAAAACAAACGTTGCAGGTGGATTGCCTACTTGAAAGTGTCCGTAGGTGTGAGTGTGTCTGTGTTGCCCTGTGAAGGACTGGCGTCCCCTCCAGGGTGTATTCCCGCCTTGCACCCGATGATTCCAGGTAGGCTCTGGACCCCCCGCGACCCTAAATTGGATAAGCGGTTACAGATAATGGATGGATGGATGGATATAATGTATAGTTCTGTGGAATTATAATGCCAGATAATAGAAATATTCCCATGTTTATTATCTATAATTAAAAATTTGTAAACAGGCAAAGCATATTTAATTTCATGAAACTTAATTTAAAGATGGTTTTATAATCCATTAAAAATAAAACGCAACCCCTGTTAAATTATAATGCTAACACACAGTATACGTACAAGTTTTTAATTTCACTCAAACCGATAATACACGGGTGTTCACATTTATTTTCTACAGTGATCTTACTCCACAGTTTGTGAGCAAGAGGAGGGGGGAGCCCGGAATATCCGCTGAATATCTCAAATCAACGTAACTTTACGGACCTGCTACACTCTGTTCTGTGACGACAGCTGTTCTGTGACTGCGGCTGCCACCCCCCGCATGTAACGGTTTTTCCTCAGTCCTCTCTCTCACTCTGTGAGTGTACGGTCTCAGAGGAGACAGGAAGAAGCAGACGAAAGAAGTCAGAAGAGAAACTAGACAAAGCCGCTGGGGTTTGAGACGGTGAGTCTTAATAACATTAAAACATTATAACATTAATGTGAACACTATCCCGCGAGTTAAAGAGAGAGCCCTGTGTTTGTAGCTGTTCTCGGTGGTTTACTCTCAAGTTGGTTCTGTGTTTATTGGTTTGCTGAAATCAAATATAGACCACATCTGAGTTTACAACAAGAGTATTGTTTAGTTTAGAGTCATTTTTAACACAGTTTACGGTTCTATTGAACTGCTTTCGGTTTCAACACTACACCCTTCTTCTTCCTACTGCTGCAGCCAATCAGATTACATTTATTTTTGTTAGTTTTTTAAGCCAATCAGCAACAGGAGCAGTCACCTCAGACAATCATCTTCTTAGTTTCTCTAGAAGAAGGCGGGTTTGTCGCTGCTATTGGTTTAAAGCAGATCAACTGAAAACCCAGCAGTGAACAGCAACGAAACAGAATCGGGGCGCTTTCTGTCAAAAGACAAAGGGGAAAAAACTGCGAAAATACTGCGTTAAAACTTAAAAACTCAGGATTATGTTTTCCTTGGGTACAGTTTTAGCTTACTGTACATGAATCCAAAAAGGGGAAGAAAATCACCGTAAATATCTTCAGACTCTTACAGGGGTTTAGTCTGTGAACCTTCTCTAGATAGAGTTCATCTTTCTAAATGTAGACTTTAACATTTTTAAAGACTTCTCTGGGAGCTTGGGTATTTCATTTCTCTTATCCTTTGGCTTATATACTGTGTTGAATATTTTAGATTCAAATTCAAACTCTTCTCAGACCAGAATAAGTTTATTGATAAGCTTTTTAAATAAGTTTTACTATGTTTCAATCCTCACACTATGGTATAAAGTGAATGAAATCAGTGAATGCTGAGGTGTTCTACCTGCTTTGCGGTCTGTCTGCTCATAGCAAGAGAACTGTTCTTTTTGGGGAGTCTTGACTAGAAGAGGATGGGTTCCTGTTTTGGGTGTTGTTTCATCTGATCAGGTTTTCCTGCCATATGAAAACACTTTGTTTTGGATATTCAGACTTTATGACAAATTACAGGAAGTTGAGTCAGTACAAAAGACAGAGATGGATGTGAAAGGGCAATTTATTCACCGCCATCACAAAAAATCAACCAAACAAACAAACACAAAACACCTAGAACAGATCTAAAACTGTTTAGATCTGTTTATTTTTTATCTGAAATTCATTTCCATAACCATACGAAGCCAAGTACAAAGTGTGTTATCAGTTAACATCATTTAATTTAAAACATTTATGTGGTTCTGAGTGTTTTAACTTAGATGAGGGAAAAATAACACATCACTTCTCTTCAGTCTCTGACACAGTAACTGTCTTGTTGTGTTGTGTGATACTGTAGTAAACAGAAATACATTTTAAAATTTAAACAACTGTGATTCCCACTGCATTACTTCTGCATTATTCCAAAGTGCACACTAGCGTACTACAAAGGGTATTAAAAATGGTAATGCTTCATTATCAGAAGGGCACTCTGTAGAAGGTCAAGTTCAGTCAGTTGTGGTTTGGGACACAGCATTAATCAGACGCACCAGTGAGTTCAGCCTTTAAAGATGGAACCGAAAATACAAATAAAATGCAGGTAAATAAACAGTTTTAAAAACAAAGGTCTTTAATGAGCTCGATAAAACAAACCTTACTAATCAAATGTACACAACGTTAACAAAAACATGAACTTGGTCCAAGCATGGTCCAGACTTTCAGGTATAAACACACTTTAAAACACAGTTTAAACATTACATTACAGTAATTGCTTCATATGAGCGATGTATGAGATAGTAGATGAAACAGGAGCTCTGTCTGTGTGTCACAAACTCACTGTGTATGTGTTAATGTCACAGGCTGTGTCAGTGCCCTAGTCATTAAGTAATTTGTTGTTTTGTTTTTCTGACATTTCTGCATTAGTCTGAACACACAGTGCACTATTTTCAGTGCCTTCAAACAATCCACAACACACCTCCATCAGCAGCGTACAACCAATGTAACAGAGCAGACAGCGGATTCTCTCTGGCTCTTTTCTCTCTCTCTCTCTCTCTCTCTCTCTCTCTCTCTCTCTCTCTCTCTCTCTCTCTCTTTGTCACTTTTCTGGTTTTATTGAACTGTTTTAGGGCTGGACAATATTTTTTATCAATATATATATTATAAATTATATAATTTAAAATAAAATTTTAATTTTTAATCAATTTTAAAGTTAGTTTATCAATATTAATATTGATGAAGCCAAGAGGGTGTTGTTTGATGGTAATGTCTTGTTTCTTTCAGTTCTTGGCAGTTTTTTTTGGGCTTTTTTTATTGTTCATATCGATATGAGAATTATCGTATCGACCTAAATTAAGAAATATATTGTGATATAAATTTTGGTTCGTATCGTCCAGCCTTTAATGAGAATATCTTTTCACAGGAAGCAGAGAAGAATGTGCAGTGTCCAGCTTTATCTATAAAGTATAGAAACTTCATGATGGAGACTAACTTCAGCAGCGGAAACAGAACTTCAGACTCAAAGTGCGTTACTTTCTATTACTGATTTTACACATCATTACTTTTTTCCAGTTTTATTGATTCCTGCTACTCACTTGTCAGTGATGTTGATTCCCAGAGGTCCCAGTCGTACGATGCAGCATTTAATTATGGAATATTCGAGGGATAAATAAGAATGTTAAGTTTAAATAAGTAGCACACATTGTCTTAAGCAGATATAGATGTAAGTATTTTTATTCAGTAAGATTACTTGTTCTGCTGCACTGTGGATTAATCTGCTCCTTCTTTTACTAATGATATCACCAGCTTTTGAAAACACACATTCAACCTAATACTAAAAAAACATTGTTTCACGAGAAATGCTTCAACAGTGTGTGGAACGTCCCATCCCTAGTAACAAAGAGCCTTTTAGGTTTTTCTTGAGTGTGTGTGTGCGTGTGTGTGTGTGTGTGTGTTTTAATAATAATACATTTTATTTCTACTGTCACTCAAGGAAACCTTACAGAAAAAAAGTAGACAATAGAATAAATAATAAAGGAACAAAAGAGTAAGCAACATTAAAACAAGTTAGAATAAGACAACACAACTGAGTCAGTCTTAAACAGGTGGGTTTTGAGTGTCGACTTGAATTGTAAATGTGAGTTTATATTCCTTATGTCCGGTGGTAAAGAATTCCAAATCTGGGGAGCAGATCGGCTGAAGGCTCTACTCCCCATGGTAGTGAGACAGGTGGAAGGGACAGTCAGATGAATGGAGAGAGATGATCTGAGGGTGTGAGGGGGAGTAGCAACATGGAGAAGATTGGAAAGATATGGAGGAGAAAAACTGTGGATGGCCTTGAATGTGAGCAGAAGGATTTTGTAATCGATGCGGCACTTGACAAGGACCCAGTGGAGCTTTTAAAGACAGGAGTGATGTGGTGAATGGAGGGGGTTCTAGTGATAATTGTACTATTCATTATATAAAGCTACAAAAATTAACTGACAAAATTTATAAAAATCAGTGATAAAAATAATTGGCAGCAGATTTCATTTTCAAGATTTTATTGATAATTCTTTAGTAACAAAGATATATTTCTCCTTTTAATCAGAGTGTGGCAGAGTGCACGGTGCTTGTTAATGGAGTGTGTGGTGTTTGTGTGTTGTGTTAGTAGTGTGTTTGTGGAGTGTAAAGTGTCTAGCGTAGCTTTAACTCTTCCTTATGTCTCCACTTCACATTTCCAGAGAGCAGACATTCAGAGCAGAATCTCCAGAGCCCAGCTGTGTGTCTCTGAAGAGCAACAACTCAATGGTTCAGCCTCCACAATTCAGCAATGAAAGAATCAGTTCTGATCTGAGGTGAGACATGAACCACATTCTAGTGAGTTTTAGCATGAGTCGCCTCAACCAGCAGCCTTTTAATTTTTTCTTGAGTTTTCTTGTGTGTTTTTGCTGTGTGTTAGTGGAGTGTGCCGTGTTTGTGCAGTGTGTTAGTGCAGTGTGGTGTGTTAGTGGGGTGTGCGGTCTTTGTGGTGTGTGTTAGTGGAGTGTGCAGTTTTTGTGGAGTGTAAAGTGTCTAGCGTAGCTTTAACTCTTCCTTATGTCTCCACTTCACATTTCCAGAGAGCAGACATTCAGAGCAGAATCTCCAGAGCCCAGCTGTGTGTCTCTGAAGAGCAACAAGTCAATGTTTCAGCCTCCACAATTCAGCAATGAAAGAATCAGTCCTGATCTGAGGTGAGACATGAACCACATTTTAGTGAGTTTTAGCATGGCTCGCCTCAACAAGCAGCCTTTTCATTTTTCTTGAGTTTTCTTGTGTGTGTGTGTGCTGTGTTTTTGCTGTGTGTTTGTGGAGTGTGCAGTGTAGTGTGTTACTGGAGTGTGGTGTGTTAGTGGGGTTTGAGGTGTTTTTGTAGAGTTTTAGTGGAGTGTGCAGTGTTTGTGTAGAGTTTTAGTGGAGTGTGCAGTGTTTGTGTAGAGTTTTAGTGGAGTGTGCAGTGTTTGTGTAGTGTTTTAGTGGAGTGTGCAGTGTTTGTGTAGAGTGTTCTGTGTTTGTGGTGCTTTATTGGAGTCTGTTATGTTTTAGTGGAGTGTTCTGTGTTTGTGTTGTCTGTACGTGGAGTTTGCAGTATTGTTGGAGTCTGAAGTGTTTGTGTGATGTGTTGGAGTGTGTGGTGTGTTAGTGGAGTGTTCGGTGTTTGTGGAGTGTATGGTGTGTTAGTGGAATGTGCAGTGTGTGTTGTGTGTTAGTGGAATGTACAGTGTCTGTGTTGTGTACTTGTGGAGTGTGTCGTGTGTTAGTGGAGTGTGCAGTGTCTGTGTGGTGTATTTGTGGAGTGTGTGGTGTGTCAGTGAAGTGTGCAGTGTTTGTGGTGTGTTTGTGGAGTGTGTGGTGTGTTAGTGGTTTGTGCAGTGTCTGTGTGGTAAGGCTACAAAAATTAACTGACAAAATGTATAGAAATCAGTGATAAAAATAATTGGCAGCAGATTTCATTTTCAAGATTTTATTGATAATTCTTTAGTAACAAAGATATATTTCTCCTTTTAATCAGAGTGTGGCAGAGTGCACGGTGCTTGTTAATGGAGTGTGTGGTGTTTGTGTGTTGTGTTAGTAGTGTGTTTGTGGAGTGTAAAGTGTCTAGCGTAGCTTTAACTCTTCCTTATGTCTCCACTTCACATTTCCAGAGAGCAGACGTTCAGAGCAGAATCTCCAGACCCCAGCTGTGTGTCTCTGAAGAGCAACAACTCAATGGTTCAGCCTCCACAATTCAGCAATGAAAGAATCAGTTCTGATCTGAGGTGAGACATGAACCACATTCTAGTGAGTTTTAGCATGAGTCGCCTCAACAAGCAGCCTTTTAATTTTTTCTTGAGTTTTCTTGTGTGTTTTTGCTGTGTGTTAGTGGAGTGTGCCGTGTTTGTGCGGTGTGTTAGTGCAGTGTGGTGTGTTAGTGGGGTGTGCGGTCTTTGTGGTGTGTGTTAGTGGAGTGTGCAGTTTTTGTGGAGTGTAAAGTGTCTAGCGTAGCTTTAACTCTTCCTTATGTCTCCACTTCACATTTCCAGAGAGCAGACATTCAGAGCAGAATCTCCAGAGCCCAGCTGTGTGTCTCTGAAGAGCAACAAGTCAATGTTTCAGCCTCCACAATTCAGCAATGAAAGAATCAGTCCTGATCTGAGGTGAGACATAAACCACATTTTAGTGAGTTTTAGCATGACTCGCCTCAACAAGCAGCCTTTTAAATTTTTCTTGAGTTTTCTTGTGTGTGTGTGTGCTGTGTTTTTGCTGTGTGTTTGTGGAGTGTGCAGTGTAGTGTGTTACTGGAGTGTGGTGTGTTAGTGGGGTTTGAGGTGTTTTTGTAGAGTTTTAGTGGAGTGTGGTGTGTTTGTGAAGAGTTTTAGTGGAGTGTGCAGTGTTTGTGTAGAGTTTTAGTGGAGTGTGCAGTGTTTGTGTAGAGTTTTAGTGGAGTGTGCAGTGTTTGTGTAGAGTTTTAGTGGAATGTGCAGTGTGTGTTGTGTGTTAGTGGAATGTACAGTGTCTGTGTTGTGTATTTGTGGAGTGTGTGGTGTGTTAGTGGAGTGTGCAGTGTCTGTGTGGTGTATTTGTGGAGTGTGTGGTGTGTCAGTGAAGTGTGCAGTGTTTGTGGTGTGTTTGTGGAGTGTGTGGTGTGTTAGTGGTTTGTGCAGTGTCTGTGTGGTAAGGCTACAAAAATTAACTGACAAAATGTATAGAAATCAGTGATAAAAATAATTGGCAGCAGATTTCATTTTCAAGATTTTATTGATAATTCTTTAGTAACACATATATATTTCTCCTTTTAATCAGAGTGTGGCAGAGTGCACGGTGCTTGTTAATGGAGTGTGTGGTGTTTGTGTGTTGTGTTAGTGGTGAGTTTGTGGAGTGTAAAGTGCCTAGCGTAGCTTTAACTCTTCCTTATGTCTACACTTCACATTTCCAGAGAGCAGACATTCAGAGCAGAATCTCCAGAGCCCAGCTGTGTGTCTCTGAAGAGCAACAAGTCAATGTTTCAGCCTCCACAATTCAGCAATGAAAGAATCAGTTCTGATCCGAGGTGAGACATGAACCACATTCTAGTGAGTTTTAGTATGTGCTGTGTTTGTGTGATGTGTTAGTGGAGTGTGCTGTGTTTGTGTGGAGTGTGTGGTGTTTGTGTGGTGTGTTTGTGTAGTGTGTTTGTGGAGTGCGTGGTGTATTATTCGTGTGTTTCTGAGGTAGGTTCAGGAGTCTGATGGCAGTGGGGAAGAAAGAGTTCTTTAACCTAGTGGTCTTGCATGTGACACTTCTGTACCTCTGGCCTGAGGGCAGAAGTGTGAACAGTCCATGCTGGGGGTGGATGGGGTCTTTAAGGATGGAGGCAGCTCTACTGCGGACTCTCTGGTGGTAGATACTTTGCAGAGAGGGTAGTGGAGTCCTGGTGATCTTCTCAGCAGTCTTCACCACTCTCTGCAAGCGTTTTCTGTCCATCACAGTCGTGCTGCTATACCACACGGTGATACAGCTGGTCAGGAGGCTCTTGATGACACAGCTATAAAAAATTTCCGAGGGTTCTGGGTGACATCACAAATTTTCTCAGCCTCCTCAGGAAATACAACCGCTGCTGAGCCTTTTGACCAGCTGCATGGTGTTCAATGTCCATGCAAAGTCCTCACTGATGTGGATGCCCAGGTATTTAAAGCTGCTCACCCTCTCTACTTCAAGCTCCCGAATGAACAGTGGCTGTTGAGGTCTTTTTTTTATTTTTTTATTTTTTTATTTTATTTATTTATTTATTTTTTTTTTTTTTTCCTTTTTTCTTCCCTTATATTCACTATCAGCTCCTTCGTCTTGTCTGTGTTGAGGGTGAGGTTGTTGTCCTCACACCATGCTGCCAGCCTGGTCATCTCCCTCCTGTAGGCCTCTTCATCTCCATCAGTGATGTGTCCTATCACTGCAGTGTCATCTGCAAACTTGAGGATGATGTTGTCCTTGTGATAGGTGACACAGTCATGGGTGAACAGGGTGTAGAGGATGGTGCTGAGGACACATCCCTGTGGAAGCCCAATGTAAGTGGTGATACTGGCTGAAGTCCTGTTGCCAACCTGGCAGACTGGGGCCTGCCAGTCAGGAAGTCCAAAAGCCAGTGGCAGAGGGTGGGGTGCAGGCCGAGTGTGGACAGTTTGTGGGTAAGTTTGTGAGGGATGACCGTGTTAAAGGTGGAACTGTAGTCCACAAAGAGCATCCGGACATAGTCTTTATTTTCCAGGTGAGAGAGAGAATAGTGGAAGGCAGCAGCAATGCAATCCGAGGTGGATCTGTTGGCATGGTAGGCGTACTGCAGGGGGTCCAGGGTATCTGGTATACTGCGCTGGATGTGGGTCAGCACCACTCTCTCAAAGCACTTCATAATGGTCGGAGTGAGTGCCACTGGCCTGTAGTCATTCAGACGGGGGGGGGGTTCTTGGGGAGGGGGATGATGGTTTTGGTTTTGTAGCAGGTTGGAATGATGCTCTTGCTGAGGGGCAGGTTGAAAATGGAGGTGAGAACATCAGCTAACTCGATGTGATGTGATAGTGGAGTGTGTGGTATGTGTGCGCTGTTGTCGTGGTGTGTTTGTGGAGTGTGCAGTGTTTGTCGAGTGTATAGTGTTTGTGGAGTGTGTGTGGTGTGTTACTGGAGTGTGGTGTGTTAGTGGAGTGTGCGGTGTTTGGCAAATTAGGCTAACCCTAACACTCAGCTCCACTGCTCCTCCCACACACTCCGCTCCACTGCTCCTCCCACACACTCCGCTCCACTGCTCCTCCCACACACTCAGCTCCACTGCTCCTCCCACACACTCCGCTCCACTGCTCCTCCCACACACTCAGCTCCACTGCTCCTCCCACACACTCCGCTCCACTGCTCCTCCCACACACTCCGCTCCACTGCTCCTCCCACACACTTTGCTCCACTGCTTCTCCCACACACTCGGCTCTACTGCTCCTCCCACAAACTAAGCTCTTCAGCTCTACAAACACAAATGTCTACATAAATATTTATAATAATGCTAGAAATAACCAGACATTGTGAATATACACTCACCGACATTAAGTGATTAAACAAACACAATTTTATGAATTAAACTCTGCACTTAGGGATATTATATTTGTGCTACACCTTCTGTAAAATCAATATCAGATTCTTGATAATCTGACAATTAAAAAAATAAAAATGCCATAGGACATTTACTCCACAGTTCATGTTTCTACATATTCATCATGTCACTTTCTATATTCACAGGACCATTACAAAAATTCCACAGTAAAATTTCTTCATCTTCAGGACATCAATAGTCTGTTATATTGTGTCTTTAATGAGCCTTTTAGATTTTTGAGACACTGGAAAATAAAGAGATAATATCTGCGGAAGGAAGCTAAACGTGTAGTTTTTCCACGGTATGGAAATTGTGTTCTTATTTCTCCATCTAGCGGCGACAGAATGCAACTACTGCACCATTTAAGGCGAAAGAGAAAATCCTAATGAATCGATTGCTCATCCTTGGTGTCCTGGATCTGAATTTTTTGTTACTCATATTCTGGTATCTGAATTTCGTCTTCCGAATCTGAGCAACTTTGAAATAAATTGTTAGAATTTTTTTAAGCTTGTTCAATTCAAGAGAAATTATTTTCAGATGCATAATTGCGAAGCAAAATATTCAGCTACAAATTCAAAGGTGGTAATATTTCAAAAGCCGATGAGACAGATTTGCTTCCAAAGAACTACATTCTAGTGAGTTTTACCATGACAAGCAGCCTTTTAATTTTTTCTTGAATTTTCTTTTGTGTTTGTGTTGTGTTAGTGGAGAGTGCGGTGTTTGTGTGGTGTGTTGTTAGTGTGCGGTGTTTGTGGAGTATGTGGTGTGTTAGTGGAGAGTGCGTTTTTAGCGGAGTGTGCTATGTTTGTGTGGTGTTAGTGGAGTGCGCTGTGTTTGTGGAGAGAAAGGATTTGGCAATTTTTCATGGGTGCAACCCACATACTCAGCTCTACTGCTCATTCCACAAATGCATGTTACTTACAAATGTGTCACCATTTAAAAGGGAAATTAACAGACTTTCCAATGGTATAAGATTCATTGCCAAGAAGCATTGTTACAACAAATAAATAATCTACAAACACACATTTCCTTACTTTTTGTGCTGAGTTTAGTTTATTACAGAGTCCACTACCAGAAACCTCTGCTTTTCAGAGGTAGTTCTAAATCCTCCAGTAATGTATTTCAGGCTTTGTTCTTTGTCTACTGAAGTATGATTGTGAGAATATGTAAATGTACTCATTCACTTTTAGTTTCTAATTCCTCTCCTTTGATGTATTTCAGAATGAGTTTTAAATATTAAAATATTAAGATCAGTTCTAAAGGGAATATGCAAACAGTGAAGTGTTCATTTGTGATTTTTTGTAACATCCTGTGAACAGTACATTACTGAAGTAAAGATGAGAAACAACATTGGTTCCATTTCTTAGCACCTTGTGTCAGGCAGGTGATCCACTTTTCTAAATATGTGACATTGATTTATTTTCTGTAAATACAAATCGTGTTTATTTTCTCAGGTTTAAGTTTCTGTGTCAGTAACACATTACCCTCTGTGCTAAAATGATTATTATTAGATTAAGAAATGGAGAGTAGCTTCTCTTTGGTTGAACTGAGTTGTCAGTAAGTTACTTACTTGTACGAACTTATGTTTAAGTCTTGTTCAAGTTTCAGACTCTCTCACACTTACACATTCTGATTCATCAACTCTTGTATTTCTCCTCTAGCTCTGGGAGGGATGTGCTGCTTCAGGATGGTTCCAGGTGTGGAGTGTGTGAGCAGATTCAGACAGATCCAGGCTCTATCACCTGTGGACACTCTTTTTGTAGACAGTGCATCAGGAGCCTTAGGGACCAGTCTGTTCACTCAGGAGACTTGACCTGTCCCTGCTGCAGAAAGAGGTTTAAAACAGGCTCTGTTCAGTTTCCACACACGGAGGAGTCCATGGAGCTGGAGGAATACAAACCAGTGGATGATGTCCTGCTCAGTGTCTCAGAGAGAAACAAAATCAGCCTGAAGAACAAGTACGAGAGCTTATTTGAGGGATTCAAAACACAAGAGAATAAAATCCTCCTGAACAGGGTTTACACTCAGCTCTACATCATCGAGGGAGAGAGGGAAGGAGTGAATCAGGAACATGAAGTTTTACAGATTGAAAACACACCCTGGAAACAAAACCTGCCAGATACACCAATAAACTGTTTAGACATATTTAACCCTGTACAGTGTACGATGGGAGAAATGGAAGAAGACGACACCAGAGCTGTGATGGATGAAGATGTGAGACGTGAAGAAGATAAAGATCCACAAGTGGAAAATCTTAAAAGTGTTCTGACTAAAGGCATTGCTGGCATTGGAAAAACTGTCTCTGTGCAGAAGTTCATTCTGGACTGGGCTGAAGGAAAAGCCAATCAGGATATAGAGTTCATGTTTGTGCTTCCATTCCGAGAGTTGAACCTTATTAAAGACAAACAGTACAGTCTTCATGGACTTCTGTGTGACCTCCATCCTGAGCTCCGAGGTCTGGACACAAAGGAATATGACGTGTGTAAAACTGTGTTCATATTTGACGGCCTCGATGAAAGCAGAATTCCACTGAAGTTCTCAGAGTGTGAGAAAGTGTCAGACGTGACCAAGGTGTCTTCAGTGGACGTGTTGATGACAAACCTCATCAAAGGAGACCTGCTTCCCTCTGCTCACATCTGGATAACCTCCAGACCAGCAGCAGCCAATCAGATCCCCTCTCAGTACATCAGCCGTGTGACAGAAATTCAGGGATTCAATGATCCACAGAAGGAGGAGTACTTCAGGAAGAGGATTAGTGACCAACACCAAGCCGACAGTGTCATCTCCCACATTAAGACGACGAGGAGTCTCCACATCATGTGCCACATTCCAGTCTTCTGCTGGATCTCAGCGACTGTGCTTCAGCGAATCATGAAACAAGGGACCACAGAAATCCCTAAAACTCTGACTGCAATGTACTCACACTTCCTGTGCACTCAGACAATCATGAGGAAGGAGAAGTATGAGGAGGAAGATGAGAGAGGAACTCTACAGGAACACCTGAGATGCAACAGGAGCATGTTTCTGAAACTGTCTGAACTGGCTTTCAAACAGCTGATGAAGGGCAATGTGATGTTCTATGAAGACGACCTGAGAGAGTGTGGGATTGATGCCACTGAGGCCTCAGTGTACTCTGGGATTTGCACTGAGATCTTTAGGGAGGAGTCTGTGCTTTACCAGAGGAAGGTTTACTGCTTTGTGCATCTGAGCTTTCAGGAGTTCCTGGCTGCTTTCTATGTGTTTCACTGCTGTGTGAACAACAACACGGAGGAACTGCAGCTTCTGAAGCCGAAAAACATGAAGTGGTCTGACAGTGTTTCACTGGACGAGCTGCTGAAGGGAGCTGTGCGTACAGCTTTAAAGAGTAAGACTGGACACCTGGATCTGTTTCTCCGTTTTCTGTTGGGCATCTCACTGGAGTCCAATCAACAACTCCTGCAGGACCTACTGACACACACAGTGAGCAGCTCTGAGAGCATCAAGAAAGCAGTTCAGTTCATCAAACGCATAATAACATCAGAGGATCTTCCTTCTGACAGATCTATCAATCTGTTCCTCTGTCTCACTGAAATGGATCATTCCTCTTTATCCAGTAAAATCCAGGAGTATCTCAAATCAGAGAAAGGCTCAGATAAGAGACTGTCTACTGGAGAGTGTTTAGCGTTAGCCTACATGCTCGTGAACTCAGATGAGGTGCTGGATGAACTGGACTTGAGGAAGTACAACACCACTGAGAAGGGTTATTGGAGACTGATCCCAGCTGTGAGCAATTGCAGAAAGGCAGTGTGAGTGTTGTGTCTCAGTGAATTTATTTTAATATTTCAGTGCTGATGCTGAAGGAGACACATTTCTAGATTGGTTTTGGGGCAGGGTCTAAAATGTTACACAACAAAGTTCTGCAGTAAATTCACCTCAGTGTGTACATTAGGGATGTTCAGTGTAGGTGTGATATGAATCACAATTCCAAAATGAACATTTACTCTCTCTTTTTCTCTCTGAAATTCACATCTGTATTTACTTCACATTGCAGATTGCCTTGCTGTAAGCTGTTGATGAATTCCTGTGAAAGTCTCTGCTCTGTTCTGAAATCACCAAACTCACCCCTGAAAGAGCTGGACCTCATTAACACTGAGCTGCAGGATTCAGGAGTGAAGCTGATCTCTGAGGCACTGAAGAGTTCACACTGTAAACTGGAGACACTCAGGTGAGATTTCTGTGATTTCATTCCTGAATGGAAATAAGTTAAGACTGTTTTGATGGGTCTTTGATTTCAGCGGAAATGAGCTAAAGGGGAACATGTCCATACGTCTTAAAAAGCATTGACAACTCAGTGTGTATCTATATTTCTATTGTTTTGTTTGTTTAGTGTGTTCAGTGATTCTACGTACATTCAGAAAAGGGAAAAGGAAAACAGATTCACAGATATGTTTTGGCTCATTTATTCAGACAGGTGTAATGTTCCCAGTGCTTCATTTGCATTTCTCTAAATAGATTCTGTGATGGAGCACACCACCATATTTTTTCTGTGAAAGGTATTGGATCTCAAAAATGATGTTTAGAGGAAAAAGTACCTAATGCAACAAAGTAGTCACAACTGTAGGGACAGGATAGATTATCAGGGGGACCTTGGAAAGAACCATTTTCACAAACTCCCTGCAGCCCCCCAGCCTTTCTTCTTGTTCCTCATTTAAAGTACAGCACGGGGAGACAGCTGTGGTCTGGGAAATAGACTTGGGACTGGAAGGTTTGGCCTGAAATAATTATATTATAAAACATATTGTCCAAACATCTATCAATTCTGTGTTACTGAAATAATCATTTATTTTTCTTTCCATTAAAACTGTTTGTAAGGCGCCTTTCATCTGTTTGGAAATTATATCCTTAAATATATCGACAGGGGAAGCACAAGAATGTCTGCCTTCACTTTACTGAAATATTAGTGATGCTTCTGTGACGAGTGCATCGCAGTGCAGTAGCGGTCCAGCAAAACTAGACTTGCCTTTTTCCCGTTCTCTCCACTGGTGAAAGGTAATGTAATGGAAATTCAGATTAAATTTTAGAGCAGAACAGAAGCCACTTTGTTCAATAACTAGGAGAAAAAAGAAGTTTTATAAATCATGCTTAACGTACCAGGAACTTAACGTAACAGGGTGAAAGAGGAAGGTGGGGTCTCAGGTGACTTTAAATGTTAGTGTCTGCCCACTTTAGTATAAATTGATTTGTACACTTTAATTATTAATCCACAACTGAACACTGTGTGGTTATTTGAAGTTGTTATGCCACATTAACATCAGTCTGGAGCTGATTCTATCTGCACTTTCCTGAAGGACACACACAAAAAACATTTTGTGAGAAATGAATATATGTAATATTTCTCCATCACTCACTAAGTGTGACATTCGTAGTGCAGTGTAAATATGAAATCAAACCTGCAGATAAAATCAACATCTCTTTCTCAATTCTTTCAGAAATGTTCCTGTAACTATTCAGTGAGTAATGTCCTCTCTCTTTACAGATTAACTGGGTGTAAACTTGGGGAAAAGTCTTGTGAAGATCTGGGCTCAGTTTTACTGGTGAACTCCTCCCTGAAAGAACTGGACCTCAGTAACAATGACCTGCAGGATTCAGGAGTGGAGAAGCTCTCTGCTGCACTGAAGAGTTCACTCTGTAAACTGGAGACACTCAGGTCAGTTCTGTCAGTTCAGACTTGATATTTAATGCTCTTTAACATGACTATCATTATCTTTACAAAAATACATATATTTTTTATATTTGCATAAATCTGATTGGCTAGTCCTACATTGTCTCTTCAATCACTTCAGGACTTCTTTAAACTGTTTTCCACTGCTGGAGTAACGAACAACAGACTGAACACCAGACTTTACATGGTGTTTCCATGGTGATATTATCAGTCATACAGCCTACAAAACAAAACAGAGGTTTATTATTATTGTGATAGGCAGCCAGTGTCACTTTGGTCATTTATAGGGATGTCTTAATCCGATCTCAAAGATCTGTATTGGGTCCGATCACAGCGTTATTTTACTGACCTGTATCTGCTTTATTGAGCTCGATCTTAAGTCTGATACCCTGTTTCCTCTAGGCAGCAAGCTCAGATTCTCTCTTCCTTCTGTAGCATGTGTTGCTATCAGATTTGGCCTGCTGCCTGATTTGGACTGAATATGCACAGAACATTATGCATGTGTAGACTTTGCTGATAGCTCTAAATTGTATTAATTTCTTCTCTGAGGATAATTGTAAATAGACACAGCACTGTTTTGCTGAATGGTGTGTGTCCCTCAGTGTTATTCCGTCATGTTTTGTTTAAACAGAAGACTACCACAACAATATCTTCAGCAGTAAATAAACACATTTTGCAGGGGCTCCAGTTGTTTAAAGCTGTAAAGGACTGTGAGGAATGACTAACTCAGTGTTTATATGTGTTTAAAGATAAAGCTCTCCTCTGCTTTGGAAAACACTCTCTGCTCCTGTAAGCTACATGTGTGAAGTTCTGCGCATGCGCAGTCCAGATCCAGCAGGTCACGCGAATTGAGTAGCCACAGCATGCTTTGTAAATGTGGTGATCTGACTCTACTGGACACCCAAATTGAACCAAGGCCCACCCAGTCAGCCAGAGTTATTCCTTGCGTTTGAGTGTATGTTCACGGACTCACACCTTTCTGACTGTTCTGTACAAACACACATTCCCATGAGTCAGATTCAGAGCAAAAGGGGATGTGATTAGAGTCATCAGCCGTCTCATATTTGGACAATAAAAGCCGTGTTGTGTTTTGGGGATGCGTTTTATCCTGTATTTTTGAGGTGAGACTGAGACCATGATTTGTTTGAGACACACTGCTCTCCCTGAGCTAGAGGAGGGGCAGATTTGCACGGCTCCTAAACAGAGAATGAGCTTTTCGTTGGCTGTCACTTTTATTAAGCCAATCAGCAGCCAGAATTAGCTATCCATCATTTAGTGCTGCAGCCAATGGGGTCACATTCCCACCTACAGGGTTTTGTTTTGCATCTGTGCTGAGAGAAACGGGTCAGTGCTGTAAAAAGATATTACTTATTTTACCACTGTGTCCTAAAGAAACTACATTTCATTTCCCCCTCAACACACCTGTGATGACAATAAAACTGCCAGACTTTTAGAATCAAAGTAATTCTTTATACAGGTGTGTGAGACAAACATAGGAGTCCTAAATAATCAGACTAGTCTGTGTAATTAATATTAAATATGGTAATGAAATGAGGATGAGACTCTTTCAGAACTCTTAAACCGAGGAGATGCTTTTACTTCAGACCTCATTTTAATTAAATGAAAATATAAAGTAGTCATACAGCGGGTCTTCTGCTCACCTCCAAAATTTCTTTCAAATGCCGTTTTACTTTATGACTATTCTATATTTTCATTAAATGAAAAAGACTAGGAGAAAAGAGGAGGTTTGATAAATGGAGCTAAATGTAACAAAGAAAATAAAGTCAGACGGTGAAAGAGGTCCACTGTGATTTCAGAATAACTGTAAATGTTGATGTCTGCACCTACACATCATCAGCTGATTTTTCTCAGGGGAGTGTTTTACTGAAATCAAACACCACACACAACTCAGAACTGACACATTCAGAACTCACACAGGTTCAGTAAAGATTAGTGAATCGTTCAGGTTCTGTACCACATTCACACACCGTCACAAACTGTAGCTGATTCTGACCTCACTTTTCTGAATGACATTAGAGAAATGAGGCAGTTTGTGAGAAAAGAAAACACAGTGAGGTTTCTCCCTCTGTCACTGAGCGTGATGTTCCTAGCCAGGTCAATATATGAAGGAGAACCTATTCATGAAATATTCCTGTAACTATTCAGTGAGTAATGTCCTCTCTCTTTACAGACTAACTGAGTGTAAACTTGGGGAAAGGTCTTGTGAAGATCTGGGCTCAGTTTTACTGGTGAACTCCTCCCTGAAAGAACTGGACCTCAGTAACAATGACCTGCAGGATTCAGGAGTGGAGAAGCTCTCTGCTGGACTGAAGAGTTCACTCTGTAAACTGGAGACACTCAGGTCAGTTCTGTCAGTTCACACTTGATTTTTAATCCTTCAACAACATTAGTTTTATAGAACTTAGCATGTTTATTTAGAGGATACAATATGAAATATTAAGATGAAGTCAGGTGCTGGATTCCTAGATTATAATTCACTACTCACAAAAATCAGATCATCTTCTCCTACATTATCTCTGCTCTCTGAACACATCAGGACTTCTGTAAAGTGTGTCCACTGCTGGAGTAACAGTCAACAGCAGACTCTCCCCATGGTGATATTATCAGTCATACAGGCTAAGAACCAGAGCAGAGGTTTATTATTATAGTGATATACAGACACTGACTCTTTGGTTTTTATCTTTTAATGTGTTCTACACAGAGTCTGATCAGTGTAATGTAAAAGATCAGACTGAACTCTGTTATTCCTAAAAAATTTTTGAGTTTTAAAAATTGATGATATTGTCACAAACAATACGATATGGAACAGCCCTAATCACAAATACTTTATATGTGTATCTCTCCTTCTAGTGTGTTGTGTGTAGTAAAATGTTGATGACGAGGGAATGGCTAAGATTTTCTCCAGTGCGATTAAATTCATTCCAGTTATAGATTCACGGTCCATGTAAAGTATCAGTTCTGTATTTTATCATTTGTGGCTAAATCCAAAAATAGAATATTGTGGGTAAAATTTATTTATTCATATTTTCATTTGGTAAATTAAATAACAGTATAATTTAATATATAATTATTATATTTTGTATAATGGTATTATATTAATAGACTGAATAAATGTTATAGTTTTAAATTATTTTATCTTTTATATTTTAAAAATTTTATTCTTCATTTTCTACTCCTCACAAACATGACTTCATACATTAAAAATAGTTATTTTTAAGGTCTAATATAAAATATAAAGGAAAAGACTGGATTACTAGATTATAATGTAATGTAATATATAATGGATGACGTGCAATTATTTGTCATTGTATAAGGTACAAGGAAATGTGTCCTCCGCATTTAACCCATCTGTGACACACACATAGTGCACTAGGGGCTGTGAACACACAACCAGAGCATTTGAGGTTCAGTGCCTTGCTCAAGGACACTTCAGCCGTGGATGTACCTGCTGGACCTGGGGATTGAACCAGCAACCTTCCGGTACCAAGCCGGGTCTCTAACCATTAGCCAAGGCTACACTCCATTGGGATTAAAACACAACACAAGAACTTTCTGTATGTGTCTGTAAAAGGAAACATATGGTGTCACATCAACGTCAAAAATAGAGGATGCAGTAACACCAGGTGGAATATTTAAATCTGTACCTTTTTAAAATTGTGTAATTCGAGAGAGAGAGAGAGAGAGAGAGAGAGAGAGAGAGAGAGAGAGAGAGGAATTGCACTCACACACTGATCATAATCTCATTCTCAAACTGTCTGTTTTTTTGATTCTCAAATGGTGTTTTATCCTCTTCATTTTAAATGTTTTGAAATGGGAGGTTTGTGACAGTTTGGGGGCGGAGTCAGGGCCATTCTTCTCAGTGAATGCTATTGGCTGATGTCTCCTGGTTCTGTGACTGCCTCATACACTGTATATGTCCCTCCTACTGGGAGAAGCTTTCTACAGAAAATACTTCTACTGTAAAATAGGAGACTACACAGTATCTAAAACAATTTTGAGAGTATGTTTCCAAGGCCGTCCCTCAGCGTCTCTGTGCAGTAAGAGCAGGTGAAATATGAAGTAAATGTAGCTAGTGAACAGGACTCCACTCACGAGCTAATCAGTTCTTTAAGCATGTGGAAGTACGACTCAAGCATCGACTCTTGGCAAATGATTCAGAGAATCAGCCTCAATGTCAACTCAATCTAAGATTTCTAACGTCTTCCTGCAGTGAACATCATTTCCACATGTTTATCACATATTACTGTGATCTGAATTCACTGTATACAGTGGAATATGACCTTATCCCAACTCTGTTTATCCATGGTGCTGTCCTGGGGAAAACAGCAGCTCTGCTTCTCCCAGTAGGAGGGACATATACAGTGTATGAGGCAGTCAAAGAACCAGGAGACATCAGCCATTCACTGAGAGAAACTGCCCTGACCCCGCCCCCAAACTGTCACAAACCTCCCATTTGAAAACCTTTAAAAGAATAAAATTAGGATCTTAACTTAAACAGGGAGGTCATAGAATAGAAACCTTTACTGGATTAATGTCTGTATATTTACTTCTAGTAATAACCCCTCTGTGGGACACTGTTGTGATAATGTCGTGTTGTGATTTGATTCCATTTCTATTGAGTGAGGTTTTGAACAGACTCTAAAATGTCTTAGATTTATGAAAACAAACACTTTTTACTTTTTTTTAATAAGTTATACATTTAGATTTTAACCTGTTTGATATTGAAGTGTTTTTGTAAATTAAACAGAATTTGGTGTTTGTTGATTTCATTCTAAACAGCAGCTTGATTTGCTCTGAGTAAATACCACATCTCTCACTTTACTCTCTCTCTCTCTCTCTCTGTCTCTGTAGATTGTCTGGTTGTTTAGTTACAAAGGAAGGCTGTGCTTTTCTGGCTTCAGCCCTGAGCTCAAACCCCTCACACCTGAAAGAACTGGATCTGAGCTACAATCACCCAGGAGACACAGGAGTGAAGCTGCTCTCTGTTAAACTGGAGGATCCACACTGCAGACTGGACACACTCAGGTACAGACAGCTTTCTGTATTTGTGTGTGTTGAGTTACTGATGTCATCTGCTGTTACTGTATTTCTATAAAGCTCTACAGCTCATTGTTCATTCTTCATTTAGCCTCTGCTCTGCTCTAGTAGTATTTAATGGTTAGAGTATCACCTTTCACCGCTCTGTCTCCACTGTTCAGTGTAACTGTTGTCAGGCTGAAGGCTTGTGAGGCACTGAAGTAAAACTAAGCCCCATATAACAGTCTCTTTATGTGGATTGTAGACTGTCTCTAGAACAGTCTTCAGAAATGTACATTCAGTGTTTAGGGAAGTACAGGCATACTCTGGTACAACAGTTCTACGACCTCAATGCTGAAACACTTCAGACTGAAAGATCCTACACTACTGCTGCAACCTGAAACTGAGTTGACTAGTCCATCATTATCTCTGTATTCCTATCATTTCGGGACATCTAAATGGGTTGGGATCAATGGTCAACAGATTAAAGAGCAGACTTTAATACCCAGAGTGGTGTTATCAGTCATACAGGCTACAAACCAGAGCAGAGCTTTATTTATTATAGTGATATACAGCCATTGACTCTTTGGTTATTAATATTTTAATGTTGTCTACAGAGAGTCTGGGGATTGTAATGTAAAAGTTTAGTTGAATCTGTGTTCTTCCTAAAGTTATTCTGTTATTCGGGGCGTTTCAGTTTAGATTCTCTAAGAGTTTTTGTGTTTATCTGTGAAGCTGCAGACCATCAGTTCTGTTCAACTGTGTGTTTTGTTTTTCCTGAATGATCCTGATCCAAGGTCACACAAACACTTGGTGAAGTAGAATGATATAAAATGGACAATAGAACTCATTGCTGTGTTTAACAGTGAAAGTAAGAGCATTTTTCACAGGACTGGGTCTAAACAGCTGTGTGGTCTTTAGAAAACCACTGCTCAGTGTTAGAGATTAATCAGAAAACAAGGCTTCAGTTCACTATGGAGCATAAAGACTGGACTCTGGAGCAGTGGAGAAAGGTCATGTGATCTGATGAGTCCAGACTGACCCTATTCCAAAGCGATAGGGGTGTCAGGGTCAGAAGGAAAGTGGATGAAGTGATGCCCCCGTCATGCACCGTGCCCCCTGTACAAGCCTCTGGAGGCAGTGTTATGATCTGGGGGTCTTCAGTGGGTCAGGTCTAGACTCAGCAGTGTTATGATCTGGGGGTCTTCAGTGGGTCTGGTCTAGACTCAGCAGTGTTATGATCTGGGGGTCTTCAGTGGGTCAGGTCTAGACTCAGCAGTGTTATGATCTGGGGGTCTTCAGTGGGTCAGGTCTAGACTCAGCAGTGTTATGATCTGGGGGTCTTCAGTGGGTCAGGTCTAGACTCAGCAGTGGTGTGTGGCAGTAAAATGAAGTCCACTGAGGACCTGAATGGACTGAATGACCAGGTCGTCACAGCAGTGGATTGTTCCAGGACGACACCAAGATTCATCAGGCTCAGATTGTGAAAGAGTGAGGAATCATTTTCACACATGAACTGACCACCCCAGAGTCCTGACCTGAACTCACTGAGAGTCTTTGGGATGTGCTGGAGAAGACTTTACGGAGTGGTCCGACTCTCCCGTCGTCAATACAACATCTCCACCAAAAATGAAGGCAGCTCTGGAGGAAATAAATGTTGTGGTGTTGTAGAAGGTTGTAGAAACAGAGCCGTGGTGAATGTGGAGCGTATTCAAAGCTAAAGGTGGTCCAGTGAAATATTAGAGTGTGTGAGTTGTTTTGGTCGGGCAGTGTAGGGGTCTGTGATGAAATGGTCAGTGAGAGCAGGTACAAGGCAGAAGAACCTAATAAATGAGCAGATGAGTGTAGGATCTAGAAAGGGTTTAATGGCGCAGTTGTAGAAGAGTGACTCTGCTGCATTATTCTGTGTTGAAGGCTGAGAGGAACAGAGGGAAATGGAGGAAATGAAACACAGAGAAAGAGAGACAGAATATTTCTCTGTGATAAAAAGACAGAGGATGAAACACCACAGATGATGATCTTTCTTCTGTTTCCAAAAATGACATCAATGAATGACGCTGTAATGAAGCTGAATGTGGGGCTCAGAGAGAACAGTGAGAACACACACCACTCAAACACAACCATCAACTCACAACTGTGTGTGTGTGTGTTGTAGGTTGGAGCATGGAGGAGAGATCAGGATCAAACCCGGACCAAGAAAATGTAGGCTCTCTCTCTCTCTCTCTCTCACTTGTTCGTTTTCACTTTTCCTTTTCTCTCCTGCTCTTTCTCTTTACATTCATTGTGTCTCATTTTGTGTTGTTTGTGTGTTGTGTAGGTACCACTTCAGAATAAGACTTCACTTATTAAGGTTTATAATGGTTTAAAGTCTGTTTATTAATAGTTATGTTGTTAACACATTAATAATCAGTTATAAAGGGCACCAGTGACCTGTTGTTTGCCAAATAGTGAACCCACATCCATCTACAGTTAAACCTCAGATCTTGCCGAATACTGACCTCACTGTGTCTCCTCCATCAGTCGACATTAACCCCGTCAGCTCCAGCACATATTTGTTAATGAGTTTAACCCTTTAATGAATTACTTTAATGATAATGTGGTGAACCTTAACATGTGAAATGACTAAACTCACTTTCTCAGGTTTGAGCTTATTCTTTACCTCCACATTTTCACTAAGTTCTCTCACACTTTCAGTATTAGTCACAAAAGAGTTCACTGTCACACTTCCTTTCTCTGTGTTACAAAGGATTATTAATCACTTTTAAAGTGTTCACAGTGTAATTAATAACCATGTAATAACAGGCTTTTAAACCATTTATAAACCTTTATTAGTGTATTCTTGTTTTAATGTGGTACCATTTTATGTCTGATTGTGTGTCGTGTGTCTGATTGTGTGTGGTGTGTCTGATTGTGTGTTGTGTGTCTGATTGTGTGTCATGTGTCTGATTGTGTGGTGTGTATCTTGTTGTGTGCAGATGCCTGTGAGCTCACACTGGACCCAAACACAGTGAACACACTCCTCTCTCTGTCTGAGGGGAACAGAAAGGTGAAGCGTGTGATGGAGAGACAGTCGTATCCTGATCATCCAGAGAGATTCAGTGACTGGGACCAGGTTCTATGCAGAGAGAGTCTGACTGGACACTGTTACTGGGAAACTGAGTGGAGTGGGGGAGGGGGTTATATTTCAGTGGCGTATAAATCAATCGGGAGAAAAGGACTCGGTGCTGACTGTTGGTTTGGAGCGAATGAAAAGTCCTGGAGTCTGTTCTGCTCTAATAACCGTTACTCTGTCCATCACAATAATAACAGAACTGCTCTCCCTCCTCCTCCCCCCAGCTCTAACAGAGTAGGAGTGTATGTGGACTGTCCGGCCGGCACTCTGTCCTTCTACAGCGTCTCCACTGACACACACACACTCACACACTTACACACACTCACCACCACATTCACTGAACCCCTCTGTGCTGGGTTTTATCTTCATACAGGCTCCTCAGTGAGTTTGTGTCAGATAAAATAGTGCTGTGTGTGATCTATTGATTTGATTGGTCTTTTCTGTCAAACGAGCTGCTGCTTTAAAATGTGAGGAGAATCACAAAAGACGATGAAACAGAAATGAAGCTCAGTTTGTAAAAGAAAGCGAGCAGAGAGACTCTTCAGGGACAAAACAGTGATAAAACCTGGATCTGAGTGAACACTACACCCCTGCACTTCTCTCTCTTTTATATCCCTGATGTAAACAGGATTTTTCAGCTGTTTATTTGATTTCTCTCGTTATAAAGCGCTGTGTTTATTTACACTGTGCGCTGGTCTCCATCGTCTCTCACATCAAATCTCTGGGGAGTCAGTTACAAAACAGTGGATTCTTTGTCTCTGACGTGTCCAGCTCGGTCCTACTTCTGTATCCCAGGCTCCTCAACACCATCTGAGCGCCTCTTCTCTACAGCAGGAAATATAGCTTCAAACAGAGAGAACCAGCCTTAGCCCAGAACATGGGAGAGGTTTCTATTGTTACTCTGTAATGAAGGAGTGAGGGTGTGAGTGAGTGAAGGTGTTTCCTGTAGGAGGAAAGAGGACAGAGGGGATCAGGGTGTAATGGGTGGGTTGTGTTCATCTGTGTCGTCAGTGTAAACACAGACCCTCGTCATAGTGCACTTCCACCTCCAGAACTCTTCAGATATTTGTAAATATTAAATATTTAGTTTTCAAACGACGCCAAACACAATGTAAGTGTGGGCTAACACTGAACTGTCTTTGTTCTTGTGAATCTGGTTAATGGTGTAAACTGAGCACAGACAGTGTGTTGATGCTGAGTGGACGGGGGTTAAGAGATGTGTCTTAAAGCTGAAAGGAAACACAAACATAGGAACAGAAGGAAAAGATGGGGCTTCTCTAAGAAACTCTTCTCCTTTCTGTGAGATTGGATTCTGGGGGTTTGTTGTGGGGGGAAATGAAAGAGTGATGTTTGTTGGTGGAAAAGAAGAATTCTGAAATATACTTTTATTAAAGTTTAATATTATGAACATTTAATAAATCTCTTAAAAAACACAAGTCTGTCTTTCTACTGCATCTCCACACACACACACACACACTCTGAAGCCCTCTATTCAGGGTCTAGTAACGGATTCTGAATAAAATTCAACATTTTCTCACATTTTAAAGCAGTGAGAATGTGGCGGTCACACCCTGTTACTGAAGAAGAATATTCTGTTGTGTTTCACTGCAACAACAAGCTGAATGTATGAGAGTAAAGACTATAAGAGAATGTAAACACAAAAGATCCTCAGTGATTTCTCTGGTAAAAAAGAAAGAAAAAGACCCAATGTTCCCATGACTAACTCCACAGCTATTAAGAGCTTTATTTATATAATCAGTTTATATAATCATGTACCAACAGTAGAGATGCACAGACTGATCGTCCGTGACCGGAAAAGGCCGGTTTTTATTGTGATCGACCGGTCAGTGTCTCCACACAGATTTGTGCCGGTCGCATTTACACATGTGCACCACACGAGGGCAGCAGCAGCAGCGCAAACACAGCCACACACTCACTGTTTAAGCACTGTTTCTTATTGTACTACACTTGTGCACTTGTTTTCATTAGGAATCGTTAATAATTGCTCTTTATTTTATTTAGGGTTCATTTTGAAGACAACATTTGTCACATTAGTGCACAATTTTATGTTCAGATGTAAAAGTTTCCATTAAACCCTTTGTACAGAAACGCCCTCTATTGTTAATCAACATTAATTAGTTCATAGCGTCAAATTATTTGATCAAAAAGCCCTCAACACCACCTCATATGTCTCAGTAGTAACACCACTACACACACACTGACTTTCAGCCCCCTGCTCGGTACTGACTGTTTACACCTGGAGCAGGACGACATTTAAACTCGGACATTTAAACCATAACAGACTGTAAAATCTCTTCAGATTCTGTCTTTAAAAAAACACAGTCTCAGGAGAGAGGCGCCGCACCGGTGAAAAGCTCCAAAAGACAATCCCTTACTCACCACGCCACAGTAAACGTGCCTTTATTTCCTGAGTAACGGTAACGCACTGTTCTGGAGCTCCTAGCGCCCAGGCAATGGTAAGTTTTGACGTAAAGTCTTCGTGAATTCAAAGTTGAGGGCGTTCCTTCTTAGATTCAGTGCAGCTGTGGACCAATGAGCGGCTGCCGGCTGTGAGCGGGGTCCTATTCCCCGGGGGAGGGCTGCGCTGCTGGACGCCGCTCTCCACAGGGATTCGCTCACAGCTCTGAGGGGGCGGGTCAGAAGTGATTGACGCCTCTGTAAACCAATAGCAGGGACTCAAATGAAGACCAAAAGAGTCGATGTGCCGAGATCACGCACTCTCTCTGGGTCTGGGAGAGAGAGGGAGCGCCTGGGAACGTATTTTAGAATAAACTTAAATTGACTTGTTTTATCACAGAACAACCAAATAAAACCTTTATGTTGGTGACAGACTATTTTAAACGTTTTATCACTTTGAGGTACATACTGCCTACATTCAGTGTCAAAGTCTAGTGTTAAAGTGGAACCACTCTATAATGAGCCGAAAACTGCATCTGTGTAAGAATGAGTGTTTTAAAATAAGAGCGGTATTTCCAACGATGGCCACAGGGGGGCAGTGTGAGCCCGCAGCGCTTTACTGCAGTGAATGTGGTGTTTTCCTAAGAGAATGATTACATTTACAGCGTCAGAGAAAGCTGAAGTTTTCCATTTAAAATAAAATGGCATCAACATCAAAGGAAGGAATGTTAAGTTTGAGATTAATCCAATTTCTAATGAAAAACACTAATGTTCCAGAGGTTCATTTTCTGACTCTTACAAAATACACACAAATCAACATCAAAATTAAACCTTTTCTGAAGAAACACAGCTCCAGGATCATATCATATTTATTATTGTGAAATGGGTCTCCTTCACCTCAGGAGATATGGGCCGTTTAATACATTTTGAATGAGCAAAAGTCACTGTGGCTTTGTAAATTGTGTTAGGTTCAAGTTTCTTTAAAGATTCTCTATTGAGTTCAAAATAAACCTTGTGTCTCACACCATCACTGATGATCTCATTATTTCACTTGGAGTCGACTAAATTATATTCATTCACTTTTAATGTGGGCAGAGAAACAGTCTCCTTTGAATGTACAATGATATTTTTAATGAACTGAATCAACGCTAAAGGGATCGCTTTACACACCTTTTTAAAACCTTTATAACTACAGTTTATATCACATTCTTTCACAAAGAGTGAACCATTTAAAACATCTCCATCACAATCTAAAAGATCCTTTACAGAAATGAGACCTTTATCACCCCACTCTTTTTTAAATAACGACTTCTTACTGACTGTGATCGCCCTATTATTCCATAAAGTGTCTTCACGAGGAGAGAAGTGATGTTTGAATATCATTTTCCAGAAAAGAAGAATGTGTTTATGGAAGTGTGAGTTTAACTGGAATCTCACTAATTTCATAGTCACACTTCATAAAGAACTCAGTTCCTCCCAGTTTCTTAAAAATGGACCCAGGAATATGAAACCACACTGAATTTCGCTGCATAATAAATGTTTTTATCCAATTAACCCTAAATGTACCGACCATGGCTTCAAAGTCTAATGCATTAACACCACCTTCATCACATTTCTCCACCAACTGGGACCTTTTGATAGAATGAGTCTTGTTTTTCCACAAAAACTGAACAATAATAGAGTTTTCTCTCCTTATATTTAGTGGTGATACACACAGAGAATGACACGGATAAACAACCCTTGAAATGCCCTCTGCTTTCGTCAATAGGTTTCTTCCAAAGATCGTCAAACCCCTCATCGACCAACGACTAAGACTTTTTTTCATGTCTCTTCTAAACGTTTTGAGACGTTAACATCTTCTCTTCTCAGTACATTCTCAGAGACTAATCTTCCCACATATTTAACTCCATTAACAGCTCTGATTGACGAAGTGTCTTTATGTGTACAATTATGAACGGGAAGAACCTCACATTCTTTAAGGTTCAGTCCTAAACCTGACGCCTCGGAAAATAACTAAACTGTATCAAGAGCTCTTTCAACCGTTAAATCATTTTTCAAAAACAGTGCTGTGTCGTCAGCAAACGGACTGATCTTGTGTTCTCCATCGAAAACATGAACTCCTTGTGACTCAGGACTGTTATTGACCCTAAGGGCTAATAACTGAGTGGTGAAGACCAACAATTTGGGGGAAACAGGGCGACCGTGACGAATGCCTCGCTGGATCTTGAATCTAGAAGTAAGTCCTGGATTTAAGGAAATTGAGCTGTAAACATCATTATAAAACATCTTCATCAATCCACAAACATTTTCCCCAAAACACAAACATTTTAAAACATCTCACAAAAAAGGCGTGTTCAATTGTGTCAAACGCTTTGTAAAAATCAAGGAACAAACTCAGGCCGTCGTTGTCAACACACTCACAATAATCTGACATCTCAGATATCAGTCTAATGTGATTACGGATGTTTCTCCCCTGAACAAAAGCTGATTGACTGTCATCAGTTATATCTTTTAGTCCTTTATTCAAACGCTCAGCAAAGACATGAGCTAAAAGTTTATAATCAGTGCACAGCAAAGTGATTGGTCTCCAGTTTTCTGTTTCATTGTGTTAGAGAGATTACGTTCAGAGACACAATCTGAGAAAGCGTTACACAACAACTCTCTGATATCTGTCCAAAAAAACCTGTAAAATTCGGTTGTTAACCCAATCCAAGCCAGGTGACTGTCCGGAGGGCGTCTTCAAAATAACCTCCTCTCACTCCTCAATTTTAATCTGTTCTTCCATCAGTTGTTTAAAACCTGCATCAATAACTTTTCTAGATTCTCACAGCGTTTAGAAGAAGAGAACAAACAGTTTCAGAGTCATTAGATTTACACAAGTTACAATAAAAGTCTAATATTTCTCTATCAATTTGGCTTTCGTCTTTTGAAACATAACCATTTACATTCAATTCATTAATGTTT